>NW_021320055.1:1289487-1295405 GCF_001605985.2 Dendrobium catenatum
ATTAAATTAATATGAAGTGAAATCAAAATATCCCAATAATAAGACAACATGAATACAACAATATACCGGTCTGCCGGGGGTCCAAGGGGGTGCTGCCCCCTGGCAGGGTTCAACCTGGAACAACATTTTATTGTAAGAGTAATTTTAAAGTTCTTGTTTTTAAAGTTCGTAAGTTATTTGTATTGGAAGATACCGAGTGGTACCGAGCATGTACCTAACGGTATTGAGCGGTACCGAGCATGTACCTAACGGTATTGAGCGGTACCGAGCATGTACCTAGCGGTACTGAGCGGTACCGAGCATGTACCTAGCGGTACTGAGCGGTACCGAGCATGTACCTAGCTGTACCGAGCATGTACCTAGCGGTATTGAGCAGTACCGAGCATGTACCTAACAGTACTGAGTGGTATCGAGCATGTACCTAGTAGTACCGAGCATGTACCTAGCGGTACTGAGCGGTACCGAGCATGTACCTAGCAGTACCGAGCATGTGCCTAGCGGTACCGAGCATGTACTGAGCGGTATCGAGCATGTACCTAGCGATATCGAGCATGTACCTAGCGATACCGAGCATGTACCTAGCATGTACATTAGCTTTTTCAATAATGAAGAGAAGAAATGACGAAATCCACCTACAGGTCTTGCCTCTCTTGTGCGCAGAATGTTCTATGTTTGGCCTTGATTGCGAACGTTGCCTCGGATGACCGCAGAAATCACGCAAGAACGAAGGAATGCGAAAGACGAGTTCTGCTTGGCCTCGGCTCGAGCAGAAATGACGAAGGAACGGGAGGCGAAGGCAACGGGCTCCGTTTGGCGTCGACTAGAAGATTTCTTTCGTCGATCGGAAAAATAGGGCTTCTCGTTCGCAGGAAAGGCTAAATAGAACGGACGATTTTATCATTTAATAACCGGATACGCCTGTCCGATTTTAATTTTAATTTTTTAAATTGTGCACTCCAATGCCGTGTCGGACACATGTCCATGCCGTGTCCAACGCGTGTCCGTGTCCGACACTGTATACCCTCTTTAAGCGGAGTGTCGGTGCATCATAGGTTTTCTTTTGGGCTCTAGTGGTGTCTAGAGATTTAGGAGAGATCTATCCTCCTCTCGAATTGAGGGTCAACTGTATCTTGCTAGTTTCCATTTATATTTCATCAAATAATATAAATTTTCTACTGTTTTCGTGGTTTTGTGCTGACTTTTGTGAAGAATTCTCGCTGTTTTCCGAAGATTGATTGGAAATACTTGAGATCTACAAGTGTTTACTATCAGAATGCTTCGTAGTTCTAGATGGAAGATTCCCAAGGCTTTCTAATGCCTGATGGGGACATCAGATATTGGAAGGTTTATCAGAGGCATGGTCGCCGATCTACGGCCACAATCGAGTCATTATACTTTTGATTTATGTCGTGTATTGTTTTATTTATGTGTCGTTGTATTTTATTTTATTTTATGTTATTTTATTTCCCGTGGTACCCTTCTAGTAAAGTGATGTTGTATGTAAGCCCCGAGGGCATGTTCGTCTTTCTGTTTGTTGAGTCTTATGTACCAGGCTATTTATAACCCCTTGTTTTGTTGTTGGAGGGAATGATTGAATGAAAATTTCCACATGTTTTGAGTTCTTATGAGAGCTTGAGAGAGAGAGAGAGAGAGAGAGAGAGAGAGAAGATTGGAGCGGAATCCCTAAGAGAGGAAACTTGGATCACCCACCAACCTTGGAGACGGTCGAGTTCGTGGTTCTTATTTTCTATCTCTTTCTTTCCTTCCTCCGACCACCACCTTCCGGCCATACTACCACCCTCCCCAACCTAGCCGCCGGCCACCCGTGCTTCTCCCTACCCGACGGCTAGATCTGGCCACCCCACCATCCACGGCCCCTCCACCTTGCCGCCGGCCCTCCTTTGGTCCCTCCCTCCTTCCCCACTTGCTATCAATTCTTTCCTAAATTAGATTTCATAAATTTGGTAACTCTTATTTCAAATCAAATAGTTACTTAAATTATAAATCTTATTTTAGGAAACCTCTTAAATCAATTCTTATTTAAATTTTAAATTAAGAAAGGATGAGATATTTCTTTCCAGTCTTGATTTATTAATTAAGTAAGCATTAATTACCATAATCAATCCCCTCCTCCCTCTAGAAGCCGCCGGCCCCCTATCTCATTAAGTCCCTTTTAATTATTTCCTAAACTCAAGTCTCCACTTAGGAAATAATTTCAAATCCCCAAATTCCCTCTTTGGCCGAAAATCCCAAGGCCCCACTTCTTTTAATTCCTTCCCAAAATCATGTCTCCCCTTTTGGAATTAAATCCCCACGTCCTCTCTTGCTCCACCGCCCCCCTTCCTCTCTCATATTCTCTCTAATTAATTTCCAAAGTGAAGAGCCTTTGATTTGGAAATTAATCTCAGCTCTCTCCTCAAAATCCTCTCCAAAACTCAATCCAATCCATCCAAAATCTAAACTTGATTTTCCCAAGCTCCTCCCTTGGCCGACCACCTCCTCTACTCACAAAAATCTGAAATTTATTTCAGATTTCCAGTCTTTGGCTCTTCCCTCTTTCAAGTTGAAGAGAAACTTCTTTCTCTTCAACAATTTTCAAGGTACTATCAAGCTGCGGGAATACTTTGTCGTCTAGCATCTATGAATGGCGGATCCAGAGGCTGAATACGACCTCCTACGACGAGCACGAGTTTGTGCATCTTACACTCAACCTTCTTCGACGTCAACCCGAGGATCGATCATTCCGTGGAAGATTACATCGAGCGAATCTTGGACACATTGGTGGAAGCTATTGAGAAACAGTTAGAGATCGTTGAGTGGAGGATCGCCGCCGATCCCTTACAAAGGTTTTTTTCCTACTCTTCCTCTTCGTGTCTTTCTTAAGCCTAATCTCTCTTGTGAGTTGATTGTAGTCGCGAAAGACGCCTCCATCTGCTTCTGCTAAAGCTTAGTAAACGTAGGGTTTTGAGTGTACTTATTTGCTTACTAATTCTCATTGTTAGATTAGGGATTTTTATTGAAACTACTATTCTGGCATAACGTTGTTTACTAATTTATTTTGAAAGTTTCAAATCTCTGGTTATGTGATTTAGCCTAAGCGGGCATAACTCCTTTTTTCGTTTTAATTCGTTGTTTTAACTGCTAATATTTTCTTCACTGTTGTTCTAATCAAAAGTTGTGCAAATTCTAAATAAAAATCATTGCATTCTTATGTAGTTCTACATCAATGCCACAACTATACTTGTTAATAAGACAAAATAAGCCATCTAGCTCTCATGAGTTTCATCTATATCCCTAAGCTCACAAATACCAATCCTCTGAAATTGCAGCCAGCATATAGAATTGTTGCTATTCTCAATCCATATAATTTGCTAGACTGCACAAACGCTTGATTTGGTTGGCAATTAGGCAATGGTCTACTGGAAGTGCAACTTGAAGCATGTGAATTGCTAACTACATATTATGAACTTGACACCAAAAAGTGGATACTTGAGCTAACGAGAGAGGTATTGATTGAGAGAATTAAGCCATTTATTTTTCAAAGACCTTCCGCTTCAATGAGTACTTTACTTGCCACAACTACACCTTTTTATAGATGTAAATATCCTACCTGTCTATCTACTGGTCATCCTTCGCAGAAACAGAAGTGAATTTATTTTAAGGGGTTATTGATCATGCTTATAATCACGTGTGCCTATAGGAAGTTTTATTCCATGGAACTTTTATTTTATTTATAAAAATCTAACAAAAAATGAGAAAATAGGAAAGTTGCATCAAACGGTTCCTTGTGAGGCTCCAATGATCATACGTGATACTAGATAACGCAAGGGACATGAATTTTGATAACGGTTATTGCGAAGTACCTTCGGTATTGTATTTGCTAGTTTTTTCTTGAAGAGGGTGCATTTTATTATTTAAGTTCTTTTTTCAAACCTTTATCCTTTTGTTTCAATTTTATATAAATTAATCATACTTAAATTAATTTCTGCTGAATTTACCCCGTGATCAAGGTTGTTGCTGGCAAAGGTAATGATGCATATCAAATTGAAGGTGACACGAGGGAGTTTTTTGATGATAGAGAAGAATGCAGAGAAGCATTGCATTATGTTGATGAATTGCATCAAGCTGGGATAGACACAAGTGAATTCCCATGGAGGTAAAGTTCAATATCTGCGTGGAATCTTCTTTGTGACATACAAATGCATCTCTACTTGAATTTTTTTCTCATTCATAGAATACCCTAGGACCCATCACACTTCATCGTTGAAAGCTGGTTCTTGCTTTGTGCTATAGAGAAGCCCCAGTGATGATAGTTGGCTTGGCTTTTGTGAAGTGTGCTCAAACTTCTTTTTTTTCCATAGTCACATATTCTTGTCTTGATTTTCTCAAGTAGTTTGATGAGAATCTAAATTAAAAAGTGATATTTCTCATTTTTATGTTATAGGAGTTTCACTTTGACCGTGTGATGTGGTGGTTCAATCTTTTCCTTCTAGATTTTGCCATTTAGTCTGTCATGGGTGTTCTTAAATTACAAAACTTACTCATGCTCTATTGCATATTTTCTTTCTTTTTCTTTGTTTTGTTTCTGATTTTGGTTCATTAGACTCATAGGTGTTTTTTAATTCGTTTTTAGTTTCTCGTCTCTTTCTTATACTTGCACAGGTTGCAACATTTTGACGTATGCATTTTTAAGTCTGTACCTGCTATATTTTTGCTTCCATCTACCTATTTCAGGTTGCCAGAAAGTCATTGATGGTTCACTTGAAGAAGTTTGAGGCTTTGTACATATTCAAAGTATAGATTGTCGGCTCTAATTAGATGGCCTGCATTTTTCCCCAAAAGCTAGGCAAATGAGGTTTGTTTTTGCATTTTTATCTAATGCTAATGAATAAATATTTGTTAATATCTCCTTTTTCTGCTCCACCCTGAAAATTTGAAATCAAGAAATTAATTGTGGTCTTTTTGATTTGTTGTTATTTGAAAGACAATGTGTAGTATGTTATTTCAACGCTGCATTGTGTTATTTTGAGTTTTGTTCTGTCCGTTGTGCTGTTGAGTAAAAAAAATGACCATTTAATAAATTGTTTAGATTATTGTTTGTAGTGCTGTAAGAGCTACAATAATATTAAATTAATTTAAAATCCTATTTCATAGTTACTAATTATAATAGTATTTATCTTAATTGATAATTATGAAATATTACATTTATTAATGAAGCAAGTTTATTGCTATAATATTTATCAATATCTAATTAATTGTAATGGTTTATTACTTAAATATTTAAGGGTTATTTAGTTTGTTGCATTGCTGTTATGACATAAACCTATCATATTCGTTTTAAAAATTCATCTATTTGGTAGGATGCATTACAAATGCAATGTAATTCATTTGTAAATTTGGAATTCACCATCTAGTTCATTTTTTGTGAATTCAAAAATTGGAAATCAACAAATTTGTTCGACTTTCAAATGCATTGTCCACCACTTGCTGTCACAAACCACAGCTACAACTAGCAAACTCCACCAGCCTGTCACACCCCGGGTACGGAAGGCGGTACACCCCGGGAACACTGGACGCGATTAAAGGATAAGAAAACATGTTTTGTATTCACAAAGAAAACATGCATATACAAGCTGGAGGTGATCAGATTTGAGGAGGGACGGGATGTTTCTCTTTCAGTACAGCCCTTGACTCAACAATTTGGTAAGGATTTTCAGCCACCTCAAGGATGGCCACCTCCACAGGAATATGAGTATAGTTCCACCTTGAGGACAAGGTGGATCTTTGGGAGGGGAGTATTGTTAGATCGGTCCACTGGACCCGTCCAGCCGGTCCAGGTGGGACTGGTTTACTGAGATGCCGCGTAAGCTGCGATTCCATGGGAGCGTTTTAGGAAGGAATTTTGAGGAAGTTTAGGA
>NW_021320055.1:1295505-1297034 GCF_001605985.2 Dendrobium catenatum
GAGGCGCTTGAAGACCTAATTAATCCCTCGACGAGCCTACCAGCAACCAACCCAGAGCTGCAGGACCCACAATTATTTTCTACCAACTTAAGAGGACGCACCGCATGAGAGTGGAATTGAATATGGGTTTAGGGTTTACCCAAACATGCTCGCCCATCAATCCAGCTAAGCTCGGTGGGGTTCCTTTCACACTTCACAGCAATGTTGTGAAAATCAGATCGGATGATAAACTAGAAGTAATAGAAGTTTTCAGTTCGATAGTTAGATTGGGGGACCAATCGGGGATGAACTAGTTGATGTAATAAATTAGGGATGTCAATTTCGGGTCACAGGTCGGGTTTGGGTCGAACCAGGAACTGACCCTGGTTCAAACGGGTCGACCCTAACCCGACCCAGGTAGGTAAACGTGTCGGAAATCCAAACCCGGTCCCAACCCTACGGGTTGCCGGGTTGACCCGACCCGTTTTTCAAAGGGGTCGAATCCGGGAATCCGAACCCGACCCGTTTTGAAATCGGGTCGGGTCCAACCTGGATTTTCCGGGTCGGGTCCGGGTCGGATTTTCGTGTCGTGTCAAATATTGACACCCCTTTAATAAATACTAATTTCATTAGCCAAATTAAATGTAAACATTAGCCAACTCTCTATAGGTCAACATTTCAACCGACTAATGTTTATCATTAATGTTTGTAGCTCAACATTTCAAATGTCTAATTGATAGCTGCTGGATTTCTTTTTTTGTTCCGAGGAACAAACATTTTATCAGAATCAAACATTTACTGTGAAACAAAATCATTGAGTTCAATTTTCTTCTTCGAGAATAGATAGATATCTGATACTAATTAACATATTCTACCATCATAAATGATTGTCAATTTAAAAATAGGAAGGAAGACGGACCTGAGATTGGAGTTGGGCGTTGAGTTCCTCTCATGATAATAGAATTGTTAATGCTCTAATGGTTAGAGTCCTGAAAAACAGAAATATGCAATAATTTGAACTTGTAAAATCATTAAGGCTTTTGAGGAGGTGAGCACACCAACGAACCTACAAGGATGAGCGATAGAACTTTGGCTTCATTTGATTTTTTTGGTACTTTTGTAAAAGACAGTTTTAAGAAATATTGGTTTAGAAAATTAAGTTTTCTAAAGGAGAAGCATATATAAAAAGCTTTCTCAAAACAGCAGAAAAATGAAAAAAAGGAGTTATTGAGAACGTGATTTGACGAACCAAACAATAAAGAAGAAATGGATTTGTCGTTTTAAAATGGAATAAGCACCAAAAACTTCCAATCAGACAAAGCCTTGGTAGTTCTACAGTGTCACAGTCGATGGGAGGCAAATCTCAAACCAATGAACTTTGACGAAATGTGGAACTTGTGAGGAGGATTGTGATAGGAAACACTTGTAGATCTCAAGTATTTCCTATCAATCTTCGGAAAACAGCAAGAATTCTTCACAAAAGTCCGCCAAAATCATGAAAACAGTAGATAATTTGTATTATTTGATGAAAAGAAAATGGAAAATAGCAA
>NW_021320056.1:0-4103 GCF_001605985.2 Dendrobium catenatum
AAAATATTTTTCAGAAAGCCAAAACCAAGCGTTTCAGTGTTGACCTCAATTTTTGCTCGAATGCCCTCGAGAGCATTCGATCGATTCGATTGAGCCTCATCGAGCTTAGTTTGATTTTAATCAGCATAAATTTGGGCTTGTTTTTATTAAATGGTCTTGTTCGAGTTGAGTCGAACCCAATCTAGTCCAATTTGACCCAAGTCGATCGCAATTTGAGTCTAGTTTTATTTAATCAAATTGATCAAACCCATTTAAACTTAATTTGACTTAGCTTGAGTCAAGTTTAGCTCAAGTCAATTTATTTTAATTTCTATTCAGGCTCATTTAACTTTCTTGAAAATTTGAATTTTATTCCTAAATCCAGAAACTTGATCGACGGTCCCGATTTCACCAAGGACTGAAGCCTGTCGTTACTTCGTGCCCTGGTCGCGTGCTATACTCGTTTTAGGGAAGTATTCGGAAGGATTTTCAGTGGAGACAGAACAAACAGAGCTTATTTCCACGTTTGGGTTGCGCAGGAGGGCGTCCCTTGAGCAGCAAAAAGCAGATTTCTCTTGTTTTTTTCCTGGTTATGTTCGTCCTTAACAAAGGATCGGAAAAAAAAAAAGGCGGTCTCTCCCTGGCATTCGGAACGAGAGAAGCCGAAGCCCCGTTCAGCCTTCCCATCCTCTACACACCCCTTGCGGTCTTTCCTAGTTGGCAAGGCTCCCTGTTCTCGCCCCACACCTCTCGGTTTACAAGACCCAGACGATGACTCAGCCGAGCTCGTCGCCCCACCTGACGCTGTCTAGCTTCTCGCAAGGTCGAAGCTTTTCCATCTCCACCTAAAAAATCCCGTCGTCGGCCTCGACGGCAGTTCTGACCGACCCAGATCGCTCCTTTTCTTCATCTACGCTGCTCCATCCCTTCTACTTGACCTCCACCACAGCAGTTTCCAACCTACAGGTATATTATTTGAATGGCATTTTAATAGAATCGTATATTGATTTCCTTTACCTGAAATTTCTTTTTATTTACCAAAGTTATACTGGTGTTCATTAAGCATCGTGTTCATCACCACATAGAGAAATGTGCTCATATATATCTTCACATACATTTAAAAAAAAAGAGTGTCGTTTTCTATCTTTTCCATTCCAAATAACTGCTAATGTTTTGATTCTAACACCAAACAATCATGTTCTGATGACATAAGCTATGCATTATCTCTTTTATACTTGCCATCACGTTTTGATTCTTACTCAAGGAAATAATGCTCTGATGACATCAACCCTGCATCACCTCTTGTTTATTTTGTGTCTAAGTGTCACTAAAACAAAATTCATTAATGCATTCTTACACACAATTCTGGCTGAATGTGAAAAGAATCATTCTAAAAATAAAAGAGATAATATTGGTTGACTGATTTTAGTCTCAAGTACAACGTAAATGAAGTGTTTCTGAAATTATTATTTTCTGCATAATTTCTTCAGAGAAATCTGTTTGTTTTTTTTATAATAATGTTTTATGATTTCTTTAAAAAAAATGATGAAAATATCTCGCTTTATAACATGTTTATTTAGAACAAATGTTGGTGATAGTTTGTATGAAATATTCATAGACCCTTATCGTCGTATGGTTTGCGATTGACTAGAGAGTTTGTTCTTTTTTTGATCGTTCCATATTGGCAAAATTAATTTATCATCTTCACTCATGCATTGGATTTTGAGCCTCTAGATAGATGTAAATCTTGATATTAGATCTCTGATTGGAATATAGTTAAATACATCATAATTAACATAAAAAAAAAAAAAGTCTTTCTATATAAAAATATAACTTTATTCAACGATTTCATCAGCCTTGAGACAAGGTATGTTAAAAGGATGTCGTTTCCATGCTCTATGTGTTGTCGCCCTTAGGAAAAGAATTTACTGAATACTATGGCATTTCTTTGTTTTAAAGCCTTTTGTGAATACATGAGTTGTCGTCAAACTTATTTGGAAGTATTTGGGGGTGGTTCGCATCCAAAATTGTGTTCTGATGCCATCTATCAATTAAAATTCATTAACTTGTTGGAGGCTTTATTTCAATCAACATGAATGGATCTCATGAAATCTATGTCTTGTTTTGCATTTATTATTAGAATGGTAGAGAAGGTGGGCTGATTTCTCTTATTTCCAGTAAAGCTATACATATTTTAGATTTTTTTTTTTTAGCAAACAAAGATTATCTATATTTGACATTAAGTGAAATATAAGGATTTGTTGAAAAAGGTTGCACATGATGCATAGTTCAATCCTTGAGAATGTTTGGCTTGAATGCAAGACTGTTTAAGTTATGTTGATATTTATTCTTATGGTTTCATTTGAAAAGATGTGTGTGTTTTATTTCCTAATAATGGGCATTCGTGATACTTTCACAAAGTATGCTAGAGAAGTATTAGAAAACAATCATGTTATCCTCTCTTTTATCGACGAGCATCTATGGTCGGTTATATTTTTTTTTGAGAAGTTTCTTGAAGGAAAATCTGAGGCCATTTGCAGCAAGTTTTCTTTCTTATGATTACAACCTAGTTGGGATTCAACGTTAAATGATTTTGTTTGTTTGCTATTTGGTTTGGGAGAGTATGGTTTAAATCTTCTTTCTCAAGTACATATGGTTTCGTGAGCAATTTCGTGTTGAAGAGTTTCATGCAGTTATTAGTTTGACATGTTTTCTTGGGATAAAAAAAATTGATAAATTTGCATCAAATTTTCTATCTTACAGTCATATTTTGGTTGAGCTTTAACACTAAACAATTCGATTTGGTTGCATGTCACGCAACTACAACTCTCAACATCACATAGGCTTGGTTTCACTATGATAATTTTGGTGGAGACATAAAAAGTAATTTGATACATGCTTAGTTAGTGCATTTGTAGGTTCCAAACACATCATTTATGTATTTCATTAACTATGAATCAATTAGGATTAGTTTGAGAGCTCTTACAAGATTTATTATGTGCATTCATGATCCTTTAGATGAAGGTTTATATGAAATTTAGTGTTTCATATGATTGTTTGAAAGGAAAGTGACATTGTCTCTTTTATACATCTTTTTTATGAGATTTTGGGAAATGGGAAATGGGAAATGTTGGAAGATCAAATGGGTTGGGTTATTGTTGGGGAACGAAATGTGGAAATCTTTTATTTAGTTCATGTGTTAAAAAGGATTTATGAATCGATTTATATTGGAAAAGTGTTATGATTTGCTTTGTACTAAAAAAATAATTTGCTCTAATTGTTTCTTTGCGAGTATTTTTATTTATTGAAAAGTTTTGTGAAGGTTTTGTGAGTTTTTTTTTTTTGTATCGAGAAATTTTGTGACGAGTTTTGCAAATTGTTTTATGATAAAAAATTTTATAATGTGTTTTGAAGATTTCTTGATGGAGGGCTTCATAATGCCTATTCATTGAGAAATTTTCACAAATTACCCCACTCTAAGTTAGAGAAAGAGGCACTTGTTTATTTGTTATTTTGTAGGATTTTGTGTCAAAAGGTTTGGTAGATTCCTTTTTGAAAAGATTTGTGTAGTATTCAGAGGTTCTTACAAATTATGTTGGGTTTGATTAGACTTATTTAGTATGATCCCTATAGTGTCATTTAGGAGTGACTAGTGCTTTCTTGCTTGAATTGAGTTCTCTTAGTGATGATTTCTAAAAGGGTGAGTTTTGGAGAGTTGAAGCCTTGAGGGAGCTTTAGGTTTGTAAGTGATTAGTGTCTTTTTGGGAGTAGAATAGGAATTCCTTCCCTTTGTGTTAGTTTGTAAGGATAAAGAGAATGTTGGATGGGTGCAAGGTAAGGTGAATTTAGTTGTAAGTCTAGTTTTAGAGGTCTTTTTCCTTAGTCGTTGTAGGGTTTGGTTTAGAGTGTTATGGGTAGAGGTCAAACGTATCAAGTGCCTCATTTGGAGTGGGAATAGCAAAGGGCATTGAAGGGCATTGTTGATATTATAGGATGCATTTGACTGCTACGAAATGTATCCAATAACAACGATGCCTACACTCCTTTTATATCAGGTTTTCGTTCTTTTTCTTTTCATTGCGTTTAGTCGTGTTTTACTTCGTCCGTTAGTCTTCTTTGCTACT
>NW_021320056.1:7606-35484 GCF_001605985.2 Dendrobium catenatum
CTTGAGAATACTCATGATTTTGCTCTTCATGAGTTTGCATAAGATATTTTATGGACATTGTCTTTGAGTGTAATACCCAAACTCAGCCTCATAGAGAGCAATGAGGTTGCATCAAATCATTCTTCCTCCTATTATTTGGCAGAATTGTAGATTTATGAAAGTTGGTGTGTGTCATGAGTTTGTGTCTGGATCATACTTGTTAAAATAATGTGTAATTTTGGCCTTGTTTTCTTTTGTATGAGAGATCTTTCTTCCATTGTTTTTGACTTTGGCGTTTCTCTTTTAGACAGATTGATTCTTGGTATTTGTAAAGTCTTGCCTATGAAAGCTCTTATTTCTCTGAAGAAAACTGATTTGCTTTTGAACTGGATTTTAGTTTCATGAAAGATTTTATAATGAAGAAAGCTTTGTCTAAATTTTGCTTTTGCTTGAAAAAGGTCTTGGATTTGCTTTATGTCTAAGAATTGATTTACCGATAGCTTTAGATTGTTTTGTTTTTAAAAAGTTCATGCTACGAGCTTTCTTATGAACGCTTTACCAAATGAGAGAGTTTTTTCTAAAAACTTTCGTGTTGGAAAGCTTATGGGATCTACCCCCACACCAAATAAACAAGAAAAGCACTTTGTGTTGATTTCTGTGGTCAAGAAGAGTTATTGTTTTGGTGTTTTGACTATGTTTTTTTCGATGAGAGTTTTTTTGTATAGTTCATTTAGAAGGTTTCTTCAAGTGAATCTTGGATTGAAGTTTTATGATTGGGCTTTGGTTGAAGACTCTTTGACGCCTTTGTTTTTAGAACGAATAATTTCTGTTTATGTGGTGATCTTTCTTATTTGAGTTGAGTTTCTATCTTACTAGGTTTTGCTTTAAAAATGGGGTTTGCGAAACTATATAAAAAAAAAGAGAACTTGTTTTGAGTTTGGTTTTTAGGAGCTTGCTCCCTTCGATCGTTTTTTGAGCTTTATTTA
Organism: Dendrobium catenatum; assembly: GCF_001605985.2. NCBI lineage: Eukaryota > Viridiplantae > Streptophyta > Magnoliopsida > Asparagales > Orchidaceae > Dendrobium > Dendrobium catenatum. The sequence continues at coordinate 8,572 of NW_021320056.1, forward strand.
TGAAATATAATTTGGTCAGTCGTTTTAAATGTATCAAGTGCTGATTTGGGTTGTGGGGACAGCAAAGGCATTGTTAAGTTCTGCTTTAGGTACACTTTGACTTCACAGAAGTGTGGCTAATACAACAATCCCTACATCCTTTTTATTTCTGGTTTCATTCTTTTTCCACTTTCTACAGCTGCGTATAGAATCTTAAGTTTAGTGACACATGTACGAAAGTTCCTGTAAGTGGTTACGAAAACAAAACCTCCTTTTATTCCGACACTTTAGTGACACAAAGACAAAAAATTAAGGGACGCGAGTCTTAGCAAAATAGAGGACTTAGGATGCATTGCTCCCTAGAGGAATTTAAGACATCAAAACAATTAAAATTAATGACACGTTTTTCCTAGTTTATTTCCCCGCTGGAATCTACTAATAATCAACTAATGGGAAACAGCCCTAAATCAATCTTTTAAAAATGTACTAAAAACACTTAATTTTATTCTAACCATAATTAATATTCATAACCATTAAAAAATACCAAATCTAAATCAATTTCAACTAAACCCATAATGATCTCCTAACAAACCTAAAATTTAAGAAAGATAGACATTAATTAGGAAAATCAAATCATAAGCTAAAATTCAAGGAATAGAGACTCCTAAAATATCAACTTTAGATCTTTTTTTTAAAATCAATTAACCCAATTTGATTAATAAACGTCTAATCTATATTCTTTTCTAATTTATAACAATATAATTAAATAACAGTTGATTATCACTGGGTTAATCCTAGGCCTACGAGGCTATTAAGTTAGCCCCAAGGGGGTGAAATAAACCTCACGGCCTAGGTGTGAAACAAAGGTGGTAATCAATCAAACCCTAAAAATAATTTCTAAAATCAATCCTAAGACATTAATGTTTAAACTCAATTAAAATCTCCCTTTTGGCCCCATTAACAAATAAAAAAAAATGTAAGCACACTTCAATTAATCATCCCTACATATGACCTACCCAAAACTGCACAAGCCTAACACACACCTTAGACTTTGTTTTGTTAGGACACGACTTCTAGCCCTCAGTTAGGCTGACATTTTTCTTTCGTTATTCTGTAATTTGACTACATGCACATGCTTGATAAATTGCTAATTTTAAATTCTTGATTAATTATAATTGTTATTTACCTGCATTTCTGTTTCTGAATGGCCATCTACGCCTCATTTGTATTATTTTCTTTATCTTTATCTTGCGAGTAACATTGGAACCCTGATGGTTGAAGAACTAAAGAGATCATTTGCTTAGGAGCTTTTGATGGCCGCGCCACAATCGGGAGTATTTGCTTAAAGCTCTGTTAAGTGGCAGCGCCACAATCAGGTATGATCTCGGCAACTTGTAAAGCAATTTTCTTTTTAATATATATCGAAACTGTACACATCACACACAAATTGTTAATAGGTATTCTAGCAATGTTTAGGTAGCCAGCCATAGGGGTAGTACACCAACGAAGCCTTTGGCCCTATAGTTTCAAAGCTTGCCCCCTTCTGTGAGCCCTAGAGACCATTAGGGTCATTTAGGTCCTGAGAGTAGGCACCTATTATACCGGTTGCATCGTTTTCCCACACGAAGTGAGCATTGTTGTTTTTCTGCTAGGATTTTTTGGCCTTTTCCGGCTCTTGAGTACGATACCCCCCCCCCCTTTTCTTCTGTCGTAGCCCTAGAGACCATTTAAGGTCATTTAGGCCTGCTTAGAGTAGGCCACCGTATTTATGCCATTGGGCATCGCTGTTTTCCCCATCACGAAGTGGGCAATGGACGTTATGGTGATTTTCTTTTGCGTGGTATCTTGCCTGAAGGATACCCTTAGGATGTGATTATTTATTTTTTTCTGTACTCTGGATGTCATGCATAACGTTCTTACACACTTATTCTCCATAATGCACTTTACCTGCATACAATGCATCTGCATTAGTGGACCTAAGGATCTTTCTTACTCGTGCATTTGTTTTCATGCATCTATACAATGCTAGATATGTTCGTTTGCATTATTATAGAGTCCCTGATTCAACTCTTTCGAACTATTAACCTTGAACTTTAGGATAGAGCATTCCTCACTGCATACATATAGGAGATTAGTTTGTGCTTAGGATTTTAGCTGGTCTTCCCTTTTCAGGCAAGGAAGAAGTCCGAGATTGCATTAGCTAGGTCGTAGTGTGTTAATATCGCATGTACGATATTAATCTCCTATAGATTTAGGGTCTAAGGTGGGTGTACAGGTGGTACCACTATACACTTATTGGTGGGTAAGCTCTCATCCTTCGGAAGCTATTAAACCCTATCCATCTGCGTCACACAGATGACACCATCTCCTTCCTTCTCTCGTGCATGTTTTGAGTGCAATGTCTTCTCTTCTTTTTGATCCAGTTTCCACTTTCTTCGAGTCGTGGCCGATGTGATTGAACCACGCGTGATTTGATTGAACCAAGTTGGGACATTCCCTTTGATTTAGGAAGCCTGAAATCCCCCTTGCCACTAAACCCCATTAGAGGAGATAAATCTAACATCCTTAATCGAGAAGTTTTCCTAAGTCGAAGGCTTAGGATGTAATTAACTACGGGGGCTTGCGCCCGTAGGAAACCGATCCCACAATCAAATAAACCCTATTCGAGCTTGAGATGTATTCGAATAGGGGAAACTCTCGTGAATTTATAGGTTATAGATATTATTATCCATCGAGGTTGGTGGGTGAAAAACCTGCTAATCCTCCCATGGCTAATCGTATCCTATAACTTCCATCTGCTCTTCCATCGGCCTGCTTGTGTCGATCGTAAAGGTCTATGACCATTTTGTCCTAAGGGATAGTGTGATCGTACTCTTTGCATTCGAACCACACGAGCAGAATCCTTTCGGAGACCCACAGGCTTATTTAGCACTTATCGTACAGGATGATATTAGTATCATCCTGGACGATAAATTTGACAACTTGCATTAATGAGCTTGTTTTGAGATCTTCTATTTAAGCTATGACATGGCACTTGATAAGTGTCTTTGGCAGACATTTTAGATTCTTTATTTTTTGGAACTTAAAGAGAGAGCTTAAAAGGGATTGAGGAATGGGTGAAGTCTGAGAGGGAGAAGATCCTGTGAGGGGGGACTCAAGGGAGTGTGGAGGGAGATTCCACACAGTTCCTCCGGCAGGCTTACACTTTAATACCATCAGATTCAAGGCTTATCTTAAGGGAAGTTAACTAAAGAAGAAGATCTCTTTGGTGTCAAAAGACATGGCGACTCCGCCGCACCGGGAAAGGTGGAAGTGATTTTGTAAGGGCTTCTTCGCCTAGCTGTGGGGGCTAAAGGAGAGACACTTTTATAGTGCTATCCTTGGAGGGTGCCTCCAAGGAGTGGAAGTAGGTCATGGTTTTACCGAACCACTATAAATCTGGTGTGTTCTTTCCTTTATTACTTCCGCATTATTGATTTCTTTATGGTGATTTTAGTTTGTTGTCTTTGGTTTAAAGATTCTTAAAATACCAATTCACCTCTCTCTTAATTAACCTTGGGCTAATTCATAGGGCCTAACATCCCTAATGAACTTTCAAGTGGTATCAGAGTGGGATTCATAAAAATAAAGTTTGAAAACTTTTTGAATTTTGATCAATGGCAAACTTTTGAAATCGTAATACAATGGAAGGATATTCTATTACACGAATACCTTTGTTTAACAACCTACCTTTTAATTTTTGAAAATTTTGCATGACTATTTTCTTGCAATCGATTGATTTTTGCATGTGACATATGATTTTAATTGGTTATTCATCACCATCATGTATTATAAATAGATTTAAAACTGATATTCTTTTTAATCAATGGACCAGGGAAGAACAACTCAATGCTCAATTGAATGTAAAATCATTAAATTATTTTTTCTGTGCTTTAAATTCTGAAGATTTTATGTTAGTATCCACATGCACTACTAGTAAGGAAATTTGGAATAAACTACACACCATATACGAAGGCACTAGTGAAATCTAGTAATCTAAGTTGAATATGTTAATGCATGATTATGAACTATTTTCCATGAAACCTTATGAGATAATCTTCGACATGTATAATAGGTGTATTCAAATTGTGACATCAATGCATGCTTTAGGAAAAGAATTTTCAAATTTTGAAAAAGTTAATAAAATTCTTCATTATCTACTGGATAAGTTTGACGCTAAATTAGTTGCTATTTGTGAATCAAAAGATTTAAATGAATGTTCTATTGATATTTTGATTGGCTCACTCATTGCCTATGATCAAAGTTTGGGTCAAAGGCTTTTGGATGCAGGTAAAATGATAGTGCTAAAAGCTAACGATATGGAAAGAGTTAGCTTAGTTGGTGACGAAAGCAATAACTGGTCAAGAAAATTAAAAAGCTCACCAAAGCATAAGCATCAATAAAAGTGGAATAATGGTAAAAATGGTAAGAATGTCAAGATTTCTTTTTATGTTGTTTGCTTTAGATGTAGGAAGCCTAGACATATAAAAAATCAGTGCCCTAATTTGAGAACTCTTCCTACAAAAGAAAAAGCTAAAGCAAAGCAAATTATAAACTAGTCAAATAATGAAAGTAAAAATTTCTTGGGCAGACCTGGTCTCTGAAGAAACGGACCAAGAGCAAGATAGTGCTTAAACCTTTATTTGCATTTTTTTTTTTTGCATGTTTTGTATGATCTTTTGTTTTTATGATTTTTCTTTTTTTATCTTTTTTTTTTCTTTTTTCGTTATATTTTTTTTTGGGTTTCTCTTTGTTCAATACACAAGATCACTTTTTTAAAAAATAAAAAATGTACCTCCTATATTTTACTTAAAAGTTGTGGTTGATTTCTCTAAAAATAGTCAGAGGAAGGGAATTCATGATTTTGCTTCTCTTTTTCTCTTCTTAAAGAGGTTATTTTACTTTTGATTCAAAATATTCATCATATTTTAAATTGGATTTTGAAACTAATTTTTTTCATTTTCCTACATTATTTCTATCCCATTGAAATCTTTTGCAAGATTGTTGAATCCACCTTAAAAATTTTCTTAATCAAGTTGTTCGTGTTGTCAATAATTTGGGTTTACTTTAGTTTTGAAAATATAAGAAAGAAAGCATAGTTTTTGAAAATAATAAAAAATGGCCAATGATGCCAAACCAAAAGATACGTAATGATGCCAAATTGAAAAAAAAAATACACAAACTGTATTAAAAATCAAAAGATGCTCAAAGAGACACTCAAGTGATAAAGGGCATAAAATGATCCCACAAAAAAAAATATGCTTATTTTTTCTTATACTACTAAAAGCCTAAAAAAATCTTTGATATGTTGGAAACTTGTGCTTGAAAATCTTGGTTCCTGATTTAGAAATTCGTGCATTGATCTTCTATTAGATATGTTTTATGAAATGAGCTTTAAAAAATTAATGCTTCTTTTTCCCGTTTATTCCTTGATTTGAATATTGGATTAAAAAGTTTTTTGAGCCTTTAAAAGAACTTGATCTTGGATTAACAATTTATAAATTTCTTACTTTTTCTGGATTATGCATTGTCAATCCATTCCTAACTAAGTTTTTAATAAAATCAAGAGGTAACTTTTTCATTTTAAGAAAATTTATTCTATTCACTAGATTAGGGATTATTTTTGTCTTTTAATCATTTTATTCTTATTGTTTGTGTCCATTCTATTTTTTATAATGTCAAAGAGGGAGAACATATTGTTGTTGTTGTAATTGTATCTTTTTTCTCTTTCAAAAAAATTAAAAACAAAAATTTTTTATCTCCCTTATTTTTTAAAAGTTTTATTCTAGTGAGGAGGAGATTAGGAGAAAATGTTTCCTATTTGCAAATTCAAATCATAATGTTTGTCATCATCAAAAAGGGGGAGATTGTTGTGGATCTATTTTCATGGATGATGATTTTGATGATAGTAAACACTTTTATTTCTCTACGTTTGCCTTATCTTCTAACATTTCAGGTCCACATGATCAGACTGTAATTTGGAACCAGCTCAAGATTGGGTAGACTAGGTCTAAGTCAATTTGTATATTTTTTCCTTTCTTGAGTCTATTGTACTTGGTGTGGCTCCCGAAGCATTGTAACTTGGAAGATTTCTGGCTATTCCTTAGAGATTATTGTTTTTAGTAACATCATTCAGAACAATTTTATATCATCCTAGACGATCGGTTCAAAAGCAGAAACCTTAAATAGGGCATCCTCATTAAAGTAGTCGTCATTATGCAAAAAATATCATCGTGGATGATTTTGTATCAGCCAGAATGATAGGCTCAAAACAGAAAGAATCTGCCGCTAGATCTATTTAGGAATAAAATATTTTTGGACATCATCCAGGGGATCATCCAGGACTATAAAATATCATCCAGGATGATCCACGACATTTTTTCCACAAAATTAATCTGGCATTTAAGAAAAGCAATTATGACTTGATTAGAAAATCAAATCATCCTAGACAATCGCAGGATCATCCGAGATGATATGCTGGACGATTGGACATCAGACAGCTCTTTTTCAGGGTGATATTCAGGATGTTATTCCATGATTTGTACTAATCATCCCGGATGATAAATTATTGTCCTGGATGATGTGAACAAATTTCTTCTAATCGCCTCAAATCGTCCAGGCTGATAGTGCTTATTTTGCACTGATCGTACAGGACGATATTAATATCATCCTAGACGATAAAGTTGGCAACTTGTATTAATGAGCTCATTTTGTAATCTTCTATTTAAGCTATGACATGACACTTGGTAAGTGTCTTTGGTAGCCATTATAGCTTTGTTCTTTTGTGGGGAACTTGAAAGAGAGTTTGAAAGGGAGTGAGGAATGGGTGAAGTCTGAGTGGGGGCTTCATGGGAGTATGGAGGGGGATTCCACATGGTTTCTCCAGCAGGCTTGCACCTTAATACCGTCGGATTCAAGGCATGTCTTGAGAGAAGTTCACTAAAGAAGAATATCTCTTTGGTGTCAGAGGACCCGGCAACTCTATCGCATCAGGGAAGGTGGAAGTGATTTTGTAAAGGCTTCTCCGCCTAGCTATGGGGGCTAAAGAAGAGACAATTTTGTAGTGCAATCCTTGGAGGGTGCCTCCAAGGAGTGGACGTAGGTCAAGGTTTGACCGAACCACTATAAAGCTGGTGTGTTCTTTCCTTTATTACTTCTGCATTTCATTTCTGCATCGTTGATTTCTTTATGGTTATTTTGGTTTGTTGTCTTTGGTTTAAAGATTCTTAAAATACCAATTCACCTCTCTCTCTTAATTAGCCTTGGGCTAGTTCATAGGGCCTAACATCCCTAACAAACTTTCACACCTGCACCTACTAGTGAACCAAATTACTAAGATTTAGTTCAAAGATTTGATCGTTTAGAGTCTCATTTTGATCAAGGATTTGATCAAATTGAAACTCACTTACAGCAGCAGGATACTCAATATAATCAGGACATGGGGTATATGAGAGAGTTGATGAATGATATTATTTCCAACATGCTTATGATAAGCAGTTATTTTAATTTCTTTAGTACTGTACCTCCTCCTCCTCCTCCAGATCAAGGCCCATCAGAGTGACTCATGTACTTGCTTATGATCTTATTAGTTTATATGATTGTAATGTGGTAGTTTGTGATGTATTTTTCTTTTGATTGTGATGTAGTTTGTTATGTGTTTGTTTCATTTGATGTTTTTATATTTGAGTTTTAAGATGTATTGATATCATTCCTTAGATTGTAATATCCATTATAATTATATTAATATAAGTTATTTTGTTTTGATTTTAATCTTGTTGTGAAATGTGTGTTAGCTTATATAAAAATCCCTAAAATTTTTTATCCCGCAAGTACTATAACTTAAACTGCAACTCAAAATTAATTTCATTAGAAAAACTAATTTTTCTAAATTTAAGTTTTGCTTATAACTTGATATAATTAAGATTGTCAATTTCATGTATCTTATTAGACTACATTAATATTTAATATTATTATTGCAATTGTGTGCTTTCTTATTTTGTATTTCTCTTATAAATAAATATTGATGCACTTAAAAAATTTGAAATTTTTTATTATTGATTTTGAAAGATTAAGGTTACTCTTGAAAAAATGTACAAATTGAAAAAAATCAAAAGGAATGCGTAATGGTTCACAATTTGAAAAAGATGCGCAAAATAAGCCCATAAGTTAAAAGATGCACAAAAATGTGCCACAACTATTGAAAAAGATGCGCAAAGTGCCACATGTGGTAGTTATTTCTTTCCACAATATTTTAATCTCTTAATTTAAATTGATCTTCTGTACATTTATATTTCGTATTGTAATTTGAAATATACAAATTTTATATTCATCCTTTATAGAATGATTTTTTTTATCTTAGTGTCTAAATTGAATCATGTTTTTTATATATACTTTTTATTATCAATGTTATATAACTTCTTAAATTCTATGAATCATTTTTATTCACCTGATGATTTGATTTTATTTGCAATATTTATTTTAATCACTTTCAAGGATAAATTATTAAAGGATTATCATATGACTGCTTACATTTCTATTTTTTGTCTTCTTCTCTTTTTGATGTTGTCAAAAAATGGAGAAAAAATATTATTCGTATCATATCTGTGTGCTTATTTTGTATTGTAGTATTTTGTTTTATGTTATCATATTATTTTCGTATCTTTGTATTGTATCTATTTGTTTTTTTTTTTTTTAAGATAAAAGATAAAATTGTTGTGTAATGCCTCCTTATTTTCTTATGTTCATCAATTCAGGGGGAGTTTAGGAGATTCTTAGAACTTGAAATTTATACAAATAATAATTAGTTTGCCATCATCAAAAAGGGAGAGATTATTAAGAGAGTTGCTATTTGCATGTTTTACTTTTTTGCAACTTGTAAAGTTTTGATCATTTCAAATATTATTAATTTAATGTTTTGTTTTCTCCTAACATTTTTTAGAAGAATTATTTTTGCTCTTGTGTGGATTAATATTTCAGGATAATCGAACTCCGGACTAATGAAGAATTCAAATTAAAATTCAGCATGAGATAATTTGTAAATTGAAGCTTGTACTTTTCATTATATTGTGTTTGAGAGGGAGTGACTGTAATAAAGTAATTTAGCACACACACACTTCAAGAGATTTTTAAAAAAATCATATTGATTGTATGAGATAAACCACATTCGTACGGGATGATCAAGTTAGTTATCCCCTCTAAGGAGCAGTGGAACGAACAGGAAGTGAGAAAATTTTTCTAAGTCCTGATCGTCCAAAAAATTTTTTCTATTCATCCCAGGATGAAATGCTCTCTGGAAAATTTTCATTCAGACATAATCCTATTCGTGTGAGGACAAAATTTTCTTTGGAAAATTTTCGTCCAGTCGAACTTCTATTCGTCCTAGGACGAAATGCTCTCTGGAAAATTATTGTTCAGACTAGCTCCTATTTGGCTCAGGAAGAAATGCTCTTTGTAAATATTTTGTCCAGACGAACTCATATTCGTCCTAGTATGAAAATGCTCTATCCTTTAAATTTTTTAATAACTTTCTGCAGTTTGTCGAAACCGACATGGTATAACTGTTCATACCGGATGAACTTAGTTCATACGGGATGATAATCGGGTACGAAGTTAGTTCGTACCAATATATATTGGGTTCATATGTGACAGATTAAAGTAAATTCGTCCAGGATGATCCACGATCGTACAGGACGATCCATTATATACAGACTTGAAAATCAGTAGTCTTTGGACAGTTTTTTGTGTCTTTCCTATATAAAGTCCAATTAGAACTGCCTCTTATTGTTTTTGCCTACTAATCTTTGTGCCAATTGAAGGGAGAGTCAAGGAGAGAGTGCGAGAGAATGTTTGAAGGAGGATTCTTACTATTGGAGCGTGAAGGATTCACTTGGTAATCAAATGTAAGAGTCTCCACTTTTGATTTGTGATTACTTTCATCTTTTCTCTCATCCTTTTAGTTTTCTTCTGAGAAGATCTGTCAAGAATATTCGGTTCTCTGCCGACACTTGGAGAGTGTGAAAGGAAGAAGGGTTCTCTACCTATACTTGGAGAGTATAAAAGGACAAAGGGTTCTTTGCCCACACATAGGGAGTGTGAAAGAATGAAGGGTTCTCTTCCTTCACCTGGATAGTGTGAAAGGATGGACAGTTCTCCGCCAACACTGGAAAGAGTGTGAAAGATGGACGGTTCTCTGCGAACACTGGGAAGAGTGTAAAAGGATGATGGTTCTCTACCGCACTGGGTAGTGGTGGAAGAGAGTTTTGTAAAGGCTTCTCCGCCTTACTGTGGGTGTAAAAGGAGAGTCACTAGTGATATTAGTGCAATACACGGAGGGTTCCATAGGAGAGTGGATATAGGTCATGTTTGACCGAACCACTATAAATCTAGTGTCTTTTTATTTTCTGCTGCCTTTTATTTTATTATTTAACTTGTGGTTGAAAAATGTTTTCTATAAAATTCATTAAAGTAAATTTTCGATATAAAATTTTAAAAGAGGGTAAAATTTTAATTACCAATTCACCCCCCACCTCTTGGTTAGTCGCTGGGACATAAGATTAGGTTTAACAACCTAATTTATATTAAATAAGTATCAACACCTTCTTCCTTTCATACTCTCTAAGTGTATGCAGAGAATCAGATCTTCTTGAAAGAGATCCTTACCTTTGAGTAACCTTGTGAACCCTCACACTCCACTTGCAAGAAATCTCCCTCAAACACTCTCTCTCACTCTCTCCTTTAATTGCTCTTGAAAAAACATGAAGATAAGATTTATAAATGTTAGTTTTAATGGACCTTTTTATACCAAAGACATGAAAAACCATTTAAAAAACTAAAAATTTCAATTTTGAGCATGTACGATTATACTGTACGATTATATATTTGTACGTATAAATAGTTTAAATATAGTTATGTACGAACCTATTTTGAATTGGTAAAAAATCATTTTGTACCCAATCATCATCCAATACAAACGTAGTTTATCCAGGATGAATAGTAAGAAATTTTTTTAATTACATATTTACAAAACATCAGGATGTTCGTCCTTGTCTAAAATTGAGATCAACCTGTACAACCATGAACTTGAGACAATCGTAACTATACAAAATTGTGATCGTCACGTATGATCCATACCTAAAAAAAAATAATTATGCGAGAACAGACCTGAGTCGTTCATCCTTGGATGAAGCTTGGATCGTCCCATACGATCATAACCCGAGACGATCGTAAATGTATGTACCTATATTGTCCCATATGATCCTTACTTAGAAAAAATTTGTCATGCGAGAATAAAATAGAGGTGTTTGTCCCTATACAAAAATTTGGATCATCCCATACGATCTTCGTTCGAGAATAAAATAGAGGCATTCATCCCTGTACAAAAATTTGGATTATCCCATATGATTTACACTTTAAAAAAATTCATTTCGATTTGTTTGATTGCTTGTAGGCAAAATAATGAACCAATCATCTAGTATGAACTAAAAGCGTACAGTACGATGAGCTTTAAAAAATATGAATTTTAAACTCTCTCCTGATGTGTGTGATCACAATTACTCAATTACAATCACACTCTCTCAGACACAATAAAATAAAAAATACATACTTTAATTACAATAAACCCTAAACTGATCTTAATTTGAAGTCTTCAATAATCTGGAGTGATTTTTCTAAAATGTTAGTACATGCAAGAGCAAAATAATTATTCCAAAATATGTTAGGAGAAATAATAATAAAAATAATAATATTTGGAATAATAAAAAACATACAAATTGCAAGAATTTCAAACATGCAAAACAAATTAGTAACTATCTCAATAATCTCTCCCTTTTTAATGATGGCAAAACAATTATTATTTGAATAAAAGTGAAAATCCTAAACTTCTCTTTAACTCCCCCTAAATGAATAAGCACGTGAATAGAAGGAAATTTCTTTTAAGAACAGATATATATATATATATATATATTATTTTTCGTAAAAACCACAAAACATTCCAAATAGTCACAGAAACTCTTTAAATAGAAAACATAAAATTAAAATAACTCTAATAAACACTAAAAATTAAATGCAAACAAACAAACAAAACAAACAATATTTCTCTCCCTTTTGACAACAATAAAAAGGGGAGAAGGAAAATTTTAAATGAAAGAAGTTTTATGAGAAATCTTTAATGGTTGATCTTGAAAGAGATTGAAATATGATTGCAAAAAAAAGATTAATGTCCAATAAAGAAAAAAAAAGATTCAAAACATTTAAATTAAAATATTACATAGACATGAAAAATATATCAAGGTCATGAAATATTATAAACAATTGGATAAGGAGAATTATTGTAAAAATGATGAAATAAAGAATAATTAAATTCAATTTCCAATATAAAATATAATTGAATATTAAATAGATTTGAAATTGAAGATTAAAAGATAGAGGAAAAAATAATATCAGTAGACTTGTTTGGGGACATTGCGCATCTTTTCAAATATTTATGGCATATTTTATGTATTGTTTTATTTGAGCTAATTTTATGCCTCTTTTCAATTTGCAAACCATTGCACATTCTTTTGATTTTTGTACTTTATACATTTCCCCGCCCCTTTTTTTATAAATTTATCTTTCCAAAATAAAAAATCTAAAAACTCAAACTTCTCTAAGTATAAAGATAATTGTATTAAAAAGAGAAAATAAAAAATAATAAGACATCGAAATTACAATAATAATATTAAAATTATATATGTCTAAAAAGAACATGAGATTGATGTCCTTAACTTGATCTAAGTTATAAATTAACTTGAAATATTTGAAAAATTAGATTTCATAATGAAACTAATCTTTATATTGCAGTTCCAATGATAAGACTTTTTAGATCAATTAAGTCAGGTTTATCATATAGACAAACTAACATTTCAAATAAAGGATAAAATCAACTAAACAAAATAAGACATTGTTTATTGATATCAAGTAGAAAGATTAATACAATGGAGCTCGACTAATAACAATACCTTATAATAAAAAACAAATTAAGAAAAATACTAAATAAATATAACATAATGATCATCACATCATATCTCAAAAGACATGCAAAAATAACATCCAAGAAGTACATCTACCTGAGGGGCTATGGTCTAGAAGAGGTGGATGGTTGAATATAAAAAAATAGCTATTTATTATAGCCACATTGGTGTTCATTGAGTCAAACTGACCTCAAATCCATCCCATGTCCTACTAATAATACGCATCCTGCTAATTTAGATGAGTCTAAATTTGATCAAAGAGCTGATCAAAGTGACTCTCTAGTCGGTCAAAGTGCAAGACCATCTCCTAAAAGTCAGGTCCATAAGCAGGCATAGGTGCAGGTGCTCCCCCTTCTGCCACAAAATCCTCACTTGAATCATCTCTCCCAAAATGTGCTTAAAAATGAAGCATCAGTGAAATAGATAGGTAATTCAAGTTGAAACTCAAGATGAATCAGATTGTACTTCTTCTCAAGGATATATGTCACTAGGTGTCCTAAGGCAATGTTCTTCTTTCTCTTATGTGAAACATGTCCAATTTTACAAAAGCCATAAATATAGTCAATAAAAAGTTGGGCTTCATCAATTGGTTGACCAGTCATGATCAGATAAGTAACAGTGGAAAGAAGAGGAGTAATGTTAATTCGGTCACCGGCTTTAGGAATAATGAAAGTCCTAATGACATGCTAAATGACCCTGGCATTTTGATTTAAGATTTGGACCCTAGGCAAATAACATACTTGTTTAATTCCTCTAAGAACTTTGTTGATTTCAGTCCAGTCATAATTAGATTTTAAAGTCATAGTATGGGCTCTAACTCCTTGAGTTATTATGTGTAAAAAAGTTCCCAAATCCTCCTTAATGATTTCTAAATTTCTCTTAAAAGCGTAAGATTTAATCCAACTCACAACTGAATTAAAAGAAATGTTGCCAAAAAGTAATGAAAGGTTTCTTTATTGTAGGCATAGATCAAGGTCAAGATGAAGACAAACTGAGTAGTAGTGAAAAGAGGCATCACTTGAGAGTGAATATCCTCTTAGATTAGGAATCTAGAAGGAGTGATTTTGAAAGAAGCAAACCTAAGAAAGGAATCCTCATTAGCACTAGAAAGAAAGTCACTGTCTCCACTCCTCGAAGATGATCCCTTAGTTTATCCCTCTTGTTAGAGTTGGCCATTGATAAGTTGTGAAGGATTTGAAAAGGCTATTAAAGTGAATGAAAATGAATTCTAAAGCCCTCCTATTTAAAGAAAAAATGATCTTTCATACATATAAATAGAGGTTCATATAGTATGATTAATGGGTACATACATGCAAAAATAAGTTTTGTATGTATGAATCAATGTGTTGAAAATGAAATGACTTTTCGTAATCATGCGAGTTACGGAGCATCCTTTTATACAGGCTTTTTGACCACACAATCGTCCATACAAATAGATGTTTGTCCAGAATGATCAGTTAATTAAGATCATTTTAATGATGGTTAGGTTCATCCCCCATAATGAATGACACGTGGTTCGTATGTACGAATTAAAAGTTCATACATATAATCAGCAATAATAACTGATTATGCCCATAAACCATCAACATGCATACAGACGAAGTATTACAAATCATCTGTGATGATATAAATATTGTACAGTATGATATGTACTGAAAAATGAAGAATATTAAGCAATCAATTTAAAACAATGATCAAAATGCTACAGAACTCATACGGGATAAAAATAATTTCGTATAATATGAATATAACACTTAAAAAAATTCTCACGATTGCTTAATATTTTAATTATTTTTAAGTGTTATATTCATATTATACGAAATTATTTTGATCAGAAACAAGAAATCCAATGTAAAAGCATTTGAAAATCACATAAAATATAAAAACAAAATTAGTAAATCACAAACAAAAGCAAGCACATTAAAATACCAAAATAGAAAACACACAAAAACACATATCAAGTTTGAAGAAAATTTTAATTAAGCATTAAGATAAATCACACCTAGCCTTATTTTTAATATGCTAAATGTATCAAAGGCTAGTGGTTTTATAAAAATATCTGCAAGTTGATTTTTTCTACTTAAACATGGTTCAGTTCAATTTCTCCTTTGAATATATGATCCCTTATGAAATGATGTCTTATGTATATATATTTGGTTATAGAATGTTGAATAAGATTCTTTGAAATGTAAATAGCACTAGTGTTATCACAATGAATTTAAATTGTGCCTATTATAAATCCTAAGTCAATTAGCTATTGCTTCAACCAAAGAACTTATACCACATAATTTTTAAGGCAATGTATTTAGCTTCAATAGTAGATAGTGTTACAGAATTATATTTTCTACTGGACCAAGAAACTAAGAAATTTCCTAAAAATTGATAGGTTCCAGATATACTCTTTCTATCAACCTTACAACCTATAAAGTCTAAATTTTAATATCCAATTATTTTAAATGAGGAGCTATACTTAGGATACCAAATTCCTAAGTTCTGAGTCCCTAAGAGATATCTCAAAATCCTTTTTACTACTATCAAATGTGATTCTTTTGGATCTGATTGAAATCTAGCAGACAAACAAATACTGAACATAATATCGGGTCTACTAATAGTCAAGTAAAGCAAAGATCCAATTATTCTCCAAAATTTCTTTTGATCAATAAATTTTCCCTTTGGGTCCTTATCCAACTGAACTGAGAAACTCATAGGTGTACTAATAGGTTTAGTATTATTCATTTCATACTTTTTGAGGATGTTCCTAACATATTTTGTCTAACTAATAAATATTCCTTCCTCAATTTACTTAAAGCTAAAACATAAAAATAACTCAAATCTCCCATTTATCTCATCTAAAATTTAGTACTCATTATTTTAAAAAAATCATCACAAAGATTTTTATTTGTAGATCCAAAGATGATATCGTCAATATAAATTTGTACAATGAGTATATCATCTCCCAGTTTCTTCAAAAAGAGTGTAGTATCCACACTTCCTTTTTCAAAAGATCTCTCACATAGGAAAGTGTTCAACTTATTATACCAAGCCCTGGTGCCTATTTTAATCCATACAATATCTTTTTCAATTTAAAAAAATAATTTGGATATTTAGAATTTTTAAATCCTGGTGCTTGTTCAATATAAACATCCTCTTGAATCACTCTATTTAAAAAGGAACTTTTAAAATTCATTAGAAATAATTTGAATCCTATAAAACAGGTAAAACCTAACAACACCCTAAGTGCTTCAAGTCTCGATACAGGGGAAAAAGTCTTCTCAAAATTAATTCCTTCAATTTGATTATACCCCTTAGCCACCAATCAAGCCTTATTTTTATTGCAACTCATGAGTCATTCATTTTATGTTTGAAAACCCACTTCGTTCCAACTACACTTTGATTCTTTACCATTTTAATTAATTCACAAACATCATTCCTTACAAATTGATTTATATCTTCTTGTATTGCTAAAATCCAAAATTTATCTGAAAGTGCTTGATTTACATTTATAGGTTCTATCATTGAAATAAAGAAAGAATGATTGACTTCTTTGCTTAGGCCACACCCAGTCCTAACACCCTCACTAGGTTCACCTAAAATCATTTCCTTAGGGTGATTTTTAGAAAAATTCAAATCTCTATGCAACGGGTTTTCCACTCCAAATTTTCATCCAAATTAATCTTCTCAAACTTCTAGGATTTATTTTCAATTTCACCCTCTTCCAAATTCTGCTCTTCCAAAATTCTAAATTCATCAAATACAATATGTGTGGTCTACTCAACTACCAAAGTTCTTTTGTTAAATACTTTATAAGATTTTCCAATACTAGAGTATCCAAGAAAAATTCCTTCATTTGATTTAGGATCAAAATTTTCTAAGATAGATTTTCCATTATTATGTGTGAATACCTTAAGTCTAAAAACATACAAATATGATAAAATAGGTGTTCTCCCCTTAAGAAGCTCATAGGGTATTTTGTTTAATTTTGATCTAATGTTCACCCTATTTAGAACATAAAATGCAGTGCTAACCACTTCAGTCCAAAAATATTTAGGAAGTGAATATTTTTCCAGCATGGCTCTAGTGGATTTTATTAATATTATATTTTTCTGTTCGATTACCCCATTTTGCTGAGGGGTTCTAGGTGCAAAAAAATTGTGATCGATTCCTTTTTTTACAAAACTCATCAATTTTTTTCATTTTCAAATTCTCCCCCGTGATCACTTTCGATTATCACAATCTCACATCCTAGTTTCCTCTGAATTTAAGTCAAAAAATTTCTAAACTCCTCAAATAATTCACTCTTATGATATAAAAATATAGCCCATGTGAATCTAGAAAGATCATCAACTATCACAAATCCATATACCTTTCCTCCTAGACTTACAGTTTCTAATGGTCCAAAAAGATCCATATGTAAAATCTCCAAAGGTTTACTAGTTCTAAGATCCTTACGGGACTGAAAAGTGGAGTTCATCTATTTTCTTAATTGGCATGCATCATAAAGGTGATCCTTAGAAAAGTCTAATTTTGGTATACCTCTCACTAATTTCTTTTGAGTAAATTTTCTAAGGTTCTTCATTCTAGAATAACAGAGTCTCCTATGTCATAACAAAGATTCATCAATAATGGTTTTTAAATAAAAAGCATTAGGGGTTCTAATACTATTTAAATCTAGCATATAAATATTATTTACCCTTAATCCATGCAAATCATCATCATCATTTATGCTTAATATGCAGCTAGTGGGAAAAAATTTTATAATGTATCTTTTATCATACATCTGGCTAATACTTAATAAATTATGTTTTAAGCCTTCTACTAATAACATATTTTTAATGAATTTTTTTTGCAAATTTTTAATCATACCAGTGCCAACCACTTTCCTAGTGGTGTTATTTCCAAGTGTAACCCTACCTCCATTCCTAGCTTCCAACGTTATAATTTATGTAGTGTCTCCAGTCATATACTTTGAGTAACCACTAACCAGGTACCAAATGATCTCTTGAGGCCTTATATGAGAGAAAGCCTACAAAACTATCAAATGTTAGACCTGGGAACACAAACAAGTTTGGGTTATCCTTCACGCAAAATAAAACTAGATGCATGTATGATATGTCTAAATTTATGCATTTTAGGTCTCCATACTAAATGAGTTTTCCTATCCAAAGTATAAGTGTTTTTTATATGTTCAAACATGCCACAAGAATAACATTTAACTCAAAAAAATAAATTTCTCAATCTTCTATAATTACTTTGTCTCCTACTGAGTTATAAAAATTTGGATACAAAATAGGATTAGTAAAATCTTGCAGTGTTGGCGGTTTCCTATTTTTCTCTAGAGCTTTCACTTTTAATTTCAAAAATATGTTCAAATCATATAGTATCCTCTTTTCAATTCTTTTTTCAATTTTGCATAGGATAACTTTAAATTATCATTCTCCTTTTTCAAGTCATCAAATTCATCAAGTAAGCTTATGTGGTTGTTATCTATCAATGCATGATCTTTCCTAAGGATTTCATAATATTTTTGCAATTCTTGCATTTAAAGATTTAGACTAGCATATATTTTTTAAGTTTCCTATAGGCATCAATAATTCTTTTAGAAACTTCTAATAATTAAACATATATTAAGTCACATACCACTTCTTAATCTGATAGATTAAGATTATCAGTCATTAAGCACAAATTGGTGACTTCCTCCTTTTCTATTTCTGATGAATCTGAAGCTGAGTCCGCCTAGAAAGCTCTTTGAAATCTCTTCTTACCCTTTTTCACATTTGTTTTCTCCTCTACCTTCTCCTTTCTAGGAGTGGCATTTAGGTTTGGGCAGTTTGATTTTACATATCTAGGTTTCCAGCATTCATAGCAAATCATGTCATTTGAAACCTTAATATTATTATTAAATTTACCTTTGTTTCACTATTGGCATCTCCTCTACTTCCTTTTAAGAAAGTTCCTAAATTGTCTAATCATTAAGGTAATATCATCCTTATCCTCAGGTTGTAATAGATCACTCTCTGAGTCTTCCACTTTCAGTGTAATGTTCTTCTCCTTTCTTTGTTCTCTTACATCAATCATTTTTTTACTCACTCCTTGCTCATTAGCAATTAGTGATCCAAGAAGATTATTAATAGAGTAGACATTTAAATTTTTTGACTCTATAATAGTAATTATTTTAGCATCACATGTAGTAGGCAAATAATAAAGAATTTTATTAACCATTTAATTATTCTTTAGTTTCCTACCTAATGCATGCAAAGAAGTGACTATCTGTGTGAATCTTATGTACATGTCAGAAATAGATTCATTAGGATTCATGCAAAATAATTCATAGTTTTATAACAAGATGTTTAGTCTAGATTTATTTATGTTTTTAGTCTCTTCATAAGTGATACAAAGTCTATCCAATATGATCTTTCCATTTTTACAAGTGAAAACTCGCATGTAGTCTTCTAGCTTAAGTTCACAAACAAAACTATTTAAATATTTTACATTAAGTTGTGCTAAGTCACATTCTTCTACATTCCAATCAATAAAGGGTGTTTCATCTCTAATACCATGAACTAATCTAGTTGGTTTTGTATAACCTTCTTGAACTAATATTCATATATGATAATCTAGTAACTGTAAAAAGTAGACATGTGTGCTTTCCAAAAATTGAAAGGAATGTTATCAAATAAAGGAGGTCTAGTGATCGAATACCCTTCAGGTGTATTTTGGTTTCCAAAAGTATCCATGATCATTTTTCAAAAAATAGTCTAAACTTATGATTTTGAAACAAAGCTCTGATACTACTTATTAATTCTTGTTGAATCTGGAATAGGTTGTTAAACCTAGACTAATGTCCCAAGGCTAACCAAGAGGGGGGGTGAATTAGTAATTTAAAAAATCTCTTGGATTAAAAAAAAATGAAACTGATTATTAATTCGTAGCAATTTTAAACAAAATTATTTTAAAGCAAAATTTTTAATCACAAAATTAAAATTGCAGTAAGTAAGCATCAGAAATTAAAATGACATAAAGATTTATAGTGGTTCAGTCAAACACGATCTATATCCATTCCCTGTAGCCTCCCACTTTAGGTATTGCACTATTATCAAAGTACTCTCCTTTCGCGTGGATAGTAAGGCGAAGAAGCTTATACAAAACTCTCTTTCCACCAATCCCCGGTGCAGCAGAGAACCGTCATCCTTTCACGCCCTCCAAATGTAGGCAGAGTACCTTCATCCTATCACACCGTCAAAGTGTAGGCAGAGTACCTTCATCCTTTCACACTCTCTAAGTATAGGCAGAGTACCTTCATCCTTTCACACCCTCTAAGTATAGGCAGAGTACCTTTGTCCTTTCACACCCTCCAAGTGTAGGATGAGTACCTTTGAATATTCACACTCTTCAAGTATAAGTAGAGAACCTTCGGTTGTTCACACTCTCCAAGTGTAGGCAGAGAATCTTCATTGTTTCACACTCTTCAAGTGTCGGTAGAGAACCAGATCTTCTTCAAAGATCTTCACACGAGAAATCTAGAAAGGCAAGAGGAAGAGTAATTGTCATAATTACAAAGAGATCCTTATCTTTGAGTAACCTTATGAACTCTTCACACTCCACTTATAAGAAATCTCACTCAATGACTCTCTTATTCAGTTGCCCATTATAAATCATGAAGACAAGATTTTTAGATGTCAATTTTAATGGACATTTTATCCCAAAGTCATGAAAAACCATCAAGAAAATCAAAAATTTCAATTTTGAGCTTGTACAATCATATTATACGAATGTATGTTCATATGTATGAATAGTTCAAATATTGTTGTGTATGAACCTGTTGTGAATTGGTACGAAGAATTGAGTTCCTATGAGATGAACAATATGAAATTTTTTGAATTACATATGTACAAAATGTCAGGATGAAATGAGCAAGACTGAATTCAAGACATTCATCACTGTACAAAATTGAGATCATTCCGTACGATCACAAACCCGAAATGATCGCACCTGTACGAAACTGTGATCATCATGTACGAGCCATACTTAGAATTTTTTTTTGTGCGAGAATAGACCTGAGCCATTTGTCCTTGGATGAAGCTTGGATCATCTCGTACAATCATAAACCTGAGATTATCGTACATGTATGAACTTATGATCGTCTTGTATAATCCATTATTTGAAAAAAAAATTTGTGCATGAACAAAATAAAGGCATTCATCCCTGTACAAAAATTTGGATCATCCCGTACGATCTTCATTCGAGAACAAAACAGAGGCGTTCATCCATGTACAAAAATTTGGATCATCCCGTACAATTTACACTTAAAAAAAACATTTATGTTTGTTTGACTACTCATAGGAAAAATACTGATCAGATCGTCCAGTTTGAATTAAAATTGTTCCATACGATCATATTTAAAAAATATGAATTTTAAACTCTCTTGAGTGTGTGTGTGCTCGGTTACTCAATTACAATTACACTTTCTCATACTCAATAAAATGAAAAATATAGACTTCAATTACAATAAACCCTAAACTGATCTTGATTTGAAGTCTTCAACAATCTGGAGTGATTTTTCTTAAATATTAGTACACACATGAGCAAAAACAATTCTTCCAAAATATTTTAGGAAAAATAATAATCAAAACAATAATATTTGAAATCATCAAAAACATACAAGTTGCAAGAATATCAAACATGCTAAACTAAATAGCAAATATCTCAACACTAGAGGTATAACCCCAAGAAAGAAGATCTTTTTTGAGAAGTACATAAATTATAGAATTTGACTTAATGAATGTTCTTCATCAATGAAGGGAAATTATATATATATATATATATATATATATATACATTATATTAGATATGCATTAATGGTTTCAAAATTATATGTTGTCGCTGACTAATTTCACCTAGTTTTTTCTAGGCTTGGTGTGAGTTATTATGTTAAAAATTTCATACTTGCCATGTTAGGCTCTAGGTCTAGCTCTTTTAGGTTCCCTTTTGTTATTTTTTTCTTATTATGACTTAATCTTATTAATAAATTCTCTTTAGTAATTATAATTTATTCTTATCAACTCTAGGGTTTAGGAGGCCTTATCAGTTATTGAGTTTAGTCTAACAAGCTTATAAGTTAGTTGAGTTAACTCACACTAAACCAAAATGATTATAAATGTACATTAAATTTAATGATTCTATAATATATTTGATGATTTTTCGAAGAATAAGAGCTCAATAATATTCTTTAATATTAACCAAATATTTGGATTGTGTAACTTTTTATTCACTTTAATACCATTCTACAAATATAGAAAAGGCCTTAATTTTTACAAAGTTATTTTAATATATGATGGCATATGCAATTCAAGAATTGTCTCCAATAGTTGGTGTCCATAATGTTGTTGAAAAAGTATATGAGAAGGAGAGGCATAAATCTTTAGGAGTGTAATTAAAATTTGTAAGTGATCTTCAATTCTTTGAATGTCTCTTTATGGGAGAAAATGTTAATGGTAATACGTTATCAAATTCATTTTATAATGCAATAATGAGGATGTCATTTACTATCACCATCTCCCATTTAGCGTAATCTCAATCATTAAATAAATTTTATATTAATGTTTATTATCATTATCATTTATCATAACTATATAGTTATCTAAAATTAACTAAGAGCAATTATTATGGATTGAGCAAGTTCATGTTATATTTGATTAAGATATTTGATGATTGTTATAATTTTGATAATTTGAATTAAAGTTCTAACTATTTAAGATTTGGTTCATGGAAAAAACTAAATTGTCTATTTAAATATGTATTGGTATATTGAAGTTGATGATTATAATATCCATCATTATAATATGAATGGAAATAATCAATAATCTGGTATAAAAATCAAATTTGATGAGATTGATTTAATGAATTATGCTAGGATAAATGGAAAAATTTGTAACAATGATAACCATAGCTATTGTTGGGAATACATAATTTATTTTGGTGAAAAACTTCTAGTTTAAATTTGTCACATTTTTTAATGCAATTTACAAAGAAAAAACTAAATATAACTTTCTTACAAAAATTATTTAGAAGATAAAATGAGCTTGAATATCATAAAAAATGCCAATGGAATCAATTCGTTAAGATAAATTTATGGATATCAAATTTATGATATTCAAACCCTTAAAAGTGAACTCTAAATCAAGACTAATCTATTTAAGGTATTTTAAAGTGAGGTGATCTCACAACCTAACCAAATGTAATATGTTACACCCAAATAGGTTGTCTTGTGTTTGGGATGTGATAACATATTTATTACCTCCCAAGACCTAGTTGTAAGAATTACTTTCTTACTTTAGAATTTAAACAATGCAGAGAATTGAGCTATTATAAAATCATGCAATATAAACAAAAATTAAAAAATGAAATCAGAAATTCTCTTTTTAATATCTATTGAATAACTTCTAAAAGAATAATGCACATCAATTATGGTTTATGATTTCTTTCATCAAAATATAAATGTACCGAGGTCTCACAAAAGAATACATGTACATACTAAGCATACCTAAACTTGTAGCATAGCTTGATAAAAAATCTCTATCAATTCAGCCTAATCAACTTGAGATTTACCTTTTGCTTGAAAACATTTACAAATGTATCAAGTGATCAAACACATGCTTAGTAGGTCATCCAAAATCTACTACTATGAAATATATAAAAAAAAATTATTAGTATTGGACAGATTTTAAGGACTTGCATCTTGAACATAAACAAGATATACATCACTTGAACATAACTTTAGAATATGTGTTACATTACATATAATTACTTATACATGATTTCATAACATAGGCATTTATTTGAACATGATATCTTAACATAAGAAATATGACATGAAATATCAAATAACAAAACAATTACATTTCTTGATGTCCTCTTAAACTTCCACTTATACTTGATCTTGATTGCATTAGCATGATTTCCCTTATAACTCCACTTCCACTTATACCTCTACTTATTCTAGTTACACTTGCTCAAGATGATGGAGGAATCACATATAGCTTGGTTCCTCTCATAACTCAACTTCAACTTATACCTCTACATGTTCAACAATCATATGTTTAAGATAGATGGATGAGTTCCATGAACAAACACATATACATGAATGCGTATGCCTTATATAAATAACATTCTCTACAATCATAATTTCATCACATTCTCCAACAACTTTTCCTTCATTCATCATTTCATTATGCATTTAAATCACATGAACATTTGAACATTAACATTTTCAACATGAATCAACAAAACATGAACATTAATATTTTTAACATGTATAGCCAACCACATCAATCTTTATGCATGTAATAATAATTAAATCAGCATTTTCAACATATAAATATAGTATAAACATAATGCAAGAATATAAGAAATATTCACATGTCAAATAACCTTAGTGTTTTGTAGGGAAATATTTGCACACATACTCAAAGTTGGTAAACTATAAAACTAATCTTAAATAATATTTAAAACTTAATTTGGGAATTTTTATTATTCTACAACACTTTCAATTAAAATATGCAT
Source organism: Dendrobium catenatum (assembly GCF_001605985.2). Taxonomy (NCBI): domain Eukaryota; kingdom Viridiplantae; phylum Streptophyta; class Magnoliopsida; order Asparagales; family Orchidaceae; genus Dendrobium; species Dendrobium catenatum. The sequence continues at coordinate 33,156 of NW_021320056.1, forward strand.
AATAAATAAAACATATTAAAATTAAACTTTTCAAATTAGCCTAGGCGAACTTTGAGTTTTTCCTATCTATATGATTTTATCATTCTACAAAAAATTTTATTAAAATTAAAATAATTAATAAAAAATGAAAAATCACACTTTCAAATATGCTTGATGGAATTTTTAGTTTTTCCTATCAATATGCTTAGAATACCCTAATATAATATATAAAAATTTATACAAAGGTAAGTTTTTTAAACTTTGTTAAATTAATTTAGGACATGACTTTTATCTAACTTACCCCGCTTGAAAACTAAAATAGGTAACAAAAAATTTATTCAATTGGCGTGATGGAAAAAATCAACTCTATGACTCCACTCTAGCATTTTCTTTCTTTCCTTTTTCTCCTCTCCTTTCTCTTCTTATGATTGTGCTCTCGAATGAAAATGTTATAGTGAAGTTTGGGTAATGGTTTGAGATATTTAAATAATAACATAAAATTTACCATCAACTGTTGCACTACTTTCCCTAATACTACTTTGCTCCAATGAAATTCTCATTTTAGAAACTACCCATAAAAAGAGGCCTTAGTGTCACAATGCTATAGTTCTATCAACAAATTTTGTTCTATCAAACAAAGAGCTTAGCATGACATTGATCCCCATCGTAGTGTCATAGCACTCCTAGGAAAATCATTCATTAAAACTTTTATAGTTATGTCAATTTGACATCAATTCTTAAACAAAATTATAACTCATACCAAGTTTAATTCAAAGTGATTGCAGATAGACAGAACACTATAGTGATGAATATTAAATTCTCCCCTCCTTAGATAATACCATCCTTAACATTTTACACAAATTATCTATCAAAGTAGATATGGGTAAAGTTTTTTCTTTTCTACCACTTTCTCCCCTGTGGCCTCTCTTTCTTATATATGTTTCCATTGAACATTAATCATAAGAATTATTTTGTCTCTTAACTATCTCACATAATAGGGCAAAATTTACTTTAGGCTCTTCTCCAATAGTTAAGTCAAGTCTCTCTTTAACATCATCCTCAAAAATGACTTAAGATAAAAAAATATGCTTTCTTAATATTGACATGAGAGAAATATTGTTCACATTGTTCGAATATCAAAATAAATTTTGTTAGAGACGAATCTATCCTTTCAGCATATGAGCAAGATGTTAAGCTATTTGAGCCATCTATCAAATTGAATTCTTAAAAGCTTCATAACTCAATTGTGGTAAAAGTGTTTGGAAGCAGTAGTCTGATGTATGTTATTGCATATGAGCTATGCCGGCAATGGTCTCAGTTTGGAAAATATCACTTAACTAGTTTAGGTTTAGGCTGGGTATTATGTTCTTTCTCCTCTATGGAAACCATGGAAGGGGTATTATCTGGTGGTCCGTGGTATGTTCGTGGTCATATTATTGGGCTAGGTAAGTGGACTACTGATTTCTCACCTACTTCACTGAAGGGTTTGTCATAGCAAAATATGGGTAAGAATGCTGCACTTACCTCTTTATTGTTGGGATGACATTAACATTGTTGCAAACCTATTTTCATGAACTGTGTTTTGATGATTGACAAACACTATTTGATTCTCTTGGACTACTTGTTTCTTCTAACTTTTTAGGAATCAAAGATCGGACGAACAGACGAAGCCAGTTCAGGATTGCGTAGGTTTAGGGTTGAGTCAGTCTGTACTTTTGTTTTTCAATTCTTGAGTCTACTTGTAATGGTCAAAGAGACTGATGCTAAGTAACCCCTACACACCACACACACTTGAGAACTTAGAATTTCTATTTTTACTCATATGCAGTTTGCTAGGAAATTTTTTAGCAATCTTTCGTCCTGGACGATCAGGCTTAAAATCAGTAAAGTCTAAATAAGGGATTCTTAATTAAGGCACTGTTATTATTAACAATATCAGCCTGGACGATACGTGTATCGGCCCAAGAGATAAGCTCAAAAAAGCAGAAGAAGTTGCCGCCAATAATATTTTTTTGACAATTAAGGTATACTGTATTTTTACAATTATCAGCCAGGACGATCATTGTATTCAGGCCTGGACAGAAATTCCTCAAAAATTATGCCTTAATTGATCAGGAAATCAAGGGAGTAATTAAGGATGATTGATACGATCATATCGTCCTGGACGATCGCAGGATCGGTCAGGACGATCCAGTCAAAAACCTTAAGTTACTTCAGGACGATAAATATCGGCCAGCTCGTATCCAGGGCTATTCTCAGGACGATTTTCCCATGATTTGAACTGATCGGCCAGGACGATCGTGAGATCGGCGTGGATGATCAAGCCAATTTTCAATCATCCAGTTTTGCA
>NW_021320056.1:36444-62637 GCF_001605985.2 Dendrobium catenatum
GCAAACAAGATTTCGAGATGCTTGCCTTCGTCGTATGATGCTAAAATCACTGCAATCACTGAATCTAAGGATTTGAAGACCTATTTTATTGATAACTTGCTTGCCTCACACATTGCTTACGAGCAAGGGGTGAATCAAAGAAATCTTGATGCAGGTGAGAAAAAGAAGGAGAAAACAATCGCATTAAAGGCACTCAAATCGGATTCTGAATCTTCCGGGTCTGAAATTGATGAAGTTGCCTTCACACAAGGCAATTCAAAAGCTTCTAAGGAAGAAACAAAAGCATCATCAAAGTTGGAGAAAAGGTAAGGAACATATACATGTTAAAGGATCTTCTGATGTTGTCTGTTTTGAATGTAGGAAGCCTGGACATGTGAGAACTGATTGCCCTTCGCTTAATGTTGTTTGTTTTTTATTCAATTTGGGTCTTCACAATAAATTTGTTCTACAGTGGATAGTGTAAGTTTAAGAGATATGTCCTAGCTTGTAGCTAGAAAAACATCTAAGTCCTGTGAATGGATGTACAAGTATATTTGGGTTATGGTTCCTCTTTCTATGTTTAGATGATGCATGTTGTGATGCTAATTTATGAAATTATGTAGATGATGTTTTATTCTCTTTAAAAGAAGTTAGTTTCACTCAGAAAACATTATTTACACTTTCAAGAATTGAATTATAAAATTTCAATGCATGATCCCTATCATCGACTTCATCTAAATATACCTTTAATTCTTTAAATTAATTTTTTAAATTAATAAGAGATGCTATTAAGGAATCATACTTATTAGTTAAATCAAGATGCTTATTGTTTAAGGTATCAAATACACATAATAAAGCCATGTGATTATAAACAAAAGTAGAACAATTTTTTCTTAAGGCATTCAAGCTCTTTCTACAATTTTGAAAAATAAAAATTCAAGCTTACATATAGTTTCTTGAGCTTCCTATATGTATTATGATTTTTTTTAGATACTTCAAATAATTTATCATAAGAAAGCTCACATACCTCCTCTTGATCAGAATGATCAAGTTCATTATATACCATTAAGCACAAGTTGGTTACCTCTACTTCTACTTCTATTTCAAATGAGTATAAAGCAGAGTCTGCCCAAAAAGCCTTTTGAGTCCTTTGCTTGCCCTTTTTGATCCAAGATTTTTCTTCACTCTTATCCTTAATTGGGTGAGTTTTTTAGATTTGGGCAATCAATCCTCATGTGTCATGGCTTCTTGCATTCAAAATGATTACTTTAGAAGAAATTTTGGAATTTTTATTATATTTACCTTTATTCCGTTGCTAATGGCATCTTTGGTTTTTCATTAGAAATCTCTTGAACTGCCTCGTCCTTAGTGCTATGTCATCATAAGCCTCTTGTGTAGAATTATCTCTATCAGAATTATTAGCCTCTAAGGCTATAGTTTTCTCCTTTCTCTTTTCACCTGCATCAAGCTATCTTTGACTCACTCCTTGCTCGTATGCAATGAGTTATCCAAGTTATCAATGGAGTAAATATTCAAATACTTAGACTCAGTAGTAGAAGAAATTTTTACATCATAGAAGGAAGGTAGACAACATAAGATCTTATTATCTCTTTCATAGTTTGTAAATTCTCTTCCTAAGGCATGTATGGAAGTAACAATCTGAGTGTATCTACTACTGTATTCAAAAATTGATTCAGTAGGTTTCACGCTAATAAGCTTATAATCATGAAGCAAAATGTTTAACCTCGATAGTTTTACTTCATTTGTTCTTTCATATGTTATGCAGAGTTTATCTTAAATTTCTTTTCCAGTTATCATGTAGAAACAAGCATGTAATATTCATATTTTAATGTATAGAAAAAGTAGTTTAAACATTTAGCATTAAATTAGGCTTAATATATATCTTTATTCTCCATTCAAAAAAAAAAAGAAGTTCAGTTTTAATGTCATTAGAAATTATAAATGTGTAGAATATCCTTCATGAACTAACAACCACATACAAGAATCTATAGATTATAAAAAAGTATAGATGCAAAATTTCCAACAATCAAAAGAAATATTATCAAATAATGGTGGTCGTGTGATTGTATATCCTTCTATAGTATAATGACTTCCAAAGTTAGACGCTGATCTTTTTTTAAAAGTTTCCAAAAACTTAATTTATGAATACCGCCTTGATACCACTTGAAAGATCATGAAGGTTGTTAAACCTTTAGGAACAAGCCCGAGGCTAACCACGAGGGGGGGTCAATTTAAAAAATTGCTTAAAGTAAAAAATATATATATCATTTTAAATATTTTAAAATAAATAAGTTCATCCCACAACTCGGAAGTAGATTACATTCATAATAATAAAAAATTTTAACCAAACTAAATAACAAACAAGTGTGGAAATTAAAAATGTGGAAATGTAAAAGAATGAATACAAAAGATTATGTAGTGGTTAAGTTAAATTTGACCTACATCTACTCCCTGCAGGCCTCCTCCGAGAGTTGCATTAAACAATTTAGTGTCTCTCCTTTAACCCCCACAACTAGGTGGAGAGCCCTTATAAAATCTCTTTCATCGTCCAGGTGGGGCAAAGCACCTTGAACATTTTTCACCCAGCTCATGAAGGCAGAACATGAATCCTTTTTCTCCCTCCTTATGTAGGCAGACCACCTAAATCTTTTTACTCCATCCTGAAGTAGGCAGAGAACCTAAATTTGATGCTGAAGAATGTCTCCCAAGAGCCACCCAGGAATTACGAAAGTAGCTATGATAATGGAAGTCTTGCTTAGAGTAACATTTATGGATCCCTCATAACTCACCCTCATAAGAATCTCTCCCTATCTTCTCTCCTAAAGCTCTCCCTCTCTTCCTCTAAGTTCCCTCTCAAGAAGAATTAATAGCAAAAAATGTTCAATAAGATATAAGAGATGTTAAAAAATAGCCTCCAAAGAAGCTAAAATTTTAATTTGGTGCTTCTAGTCGTCCACTATGATCATGAGATCAACTAGTATGATTATTTCAAGATAATACTTTCAAATAGTATGAACTACATACATATGGATTATTTGTTCAATAGATTATTCTAACTATCATGTATGTTCCTGCAATCATTATGTATGATTATTTCAAGAGATTGAACTAATCATCCAATACTATAGCTGGAGATTAAATATCATCCCATGTAGTGATCGGTTTGTAATGTACCCTTTGATGATGGGTGACATTTAATTATTGTCTCATATAGGAATCAAATCATATAGTAAGATCGTATACAATCATCCTCTACAATATGATTGTAAATTTTAACCATAATTAATCACTCAATCAAAGGATCAATTTTGGTGTAACTACTATAGATCGTACAATACGATGCTTATTATATAGTATGATTAGGCCCAGATTTTGAATATTAAAATATTACTTAAATTATTATTTGATGTTATTTTACTTATTATAATGGATCATCATATATGATCTAGATCATACATTACAATGAGTTTAATAAATCTTAATTAACTTTGGTCCCCTAATTAGGGTTTTCTTTATTTACAAATCATATAGTAATATATAAATCGTACTCTATGATTAGTTCAAAAAATAAATTTTTTTCTAACTCACTCCCTTGAGTGTGTGTGTGCAAGGTTACTTAGCTTAGTATCCACCATATACATGACTTGACTCAAGAAAGATAAAGTACATTGAAATTGAAATTACAAACTAACTCAACCTTAGTCTACCCAATATTGAGGTGATGTAAGTTTAAAGTGAATGGTGAACCTAAAATGTTATTGAACAGGGAAAAATAAATATACAATCAATTGAAATAGTATAGTAAAAATTGCAATAATATTTGTTATCATCAAAATCACAGGACTTGGGTACAGATTTGCAACACTAACCCCATTCTCAACCTAAGATTTAATTTATTCTGAGTGAAGATGTACTTCAGACTTAGATGATGAATAAGATTTATACCTCACTGTATACATATAATGGCTCCAATTATTCAAGTGAAATACAATCATCGCTAATTCTAAATCATGACTGGGATAATTCATTACATGTAACTTAAATTTCCTAGAAGTATAAACTACCACCCTATCCATTCAAAGAAGCAACATTAAACAAATGCAAACTATTAACACCAAATGGAATAGTCAATATGGGAGCCTATACCAAATATTCCTTCATATTTTAAAAATTATCCTCACACACACTGATATATAAAAAAATTACACAATCTTCTAATTCAACATCACCAAAAGAATAAAAAACTTTTAAAGGAACCTTACATATTTCCTAAAATTTCTTGCCATGCTAGGAAACTATAAATGTATGATATTGAAGTGACCTTGGTAAATAAACCTTAACTTCTACCATATGGGGATCTATAAATATCCCATACTTGCTAACAATATTCCTCGTAATTATCACAGACCTTAACAAGAATTCACACTTTAAAAATTAAACATATAGATGGTGCTACCTCAAAGTCTATAAGGCCAACATCAATTGTTTTGCATGATTTTCATTTATTCTTGAGTACAAAAAAAATACATCAATAAACATAATTATGATCTAATAAAAATATTTTTTTGAACACACAATTCATTACATCCATTAATATTTCAGTGTATCCGAAAAGGCAGAATAAGAAAACTCATATTGGTCATATTTGATACTAAAGGTTGTCTCCACCATATCTTCTGCCTTTACTCAACTGATGATATCCAAATTTTTAATATATATTGGAAAATACTAAGACACTTTCCAACGGATTGAAAAAATCATTAATCCTAAGCAACACATATGTCCTATTAATTATCACCCAAAGGAGATGCACTAGGTCAAATGAATCCTTAATCCAATAACTCGTAAAATTGAACTTTCAATTCTTGTATCTTTTAGTTCCATTCTATTAGGAGTTATTATGATTGGAGAATTACCAAACATCACTTTAGTATAAAGCTCTTCCTCTCTCTCAAGAAGGTGTTAAGAGAGTTACTATTTGTATGTTTTACATTCTTGCAACTAGTATAGTTTTGATGATTTCAAATATTATTGTTTTATGTATAATTATCTCCTAACACTTTTTGGAAGAGTTGTTTTTGCTCTTGTGTCTACTAACATTTCAAGTAAATCAAACTCCAGACTATAAAGACTTCAAATCAAATTCAGCATGAGATACTTTGTGTATTTAAAAACTTGTATTTTTCTTTGAATTAAATTTGAGAGGGAGTGATTGTAATTGAGTGAATACACACACACACACTTTAGGAGATTTTGAGAAATTTTTACTGATCGTACAGGATTATCAAGTCAGTTATCTCCTCGTAAGAGCAATGGAACGAACAGGAATTGAAGAAAATTTTTCTAAGCCCTAATTGTAAAGGACGAAGTGTATTCGTCCCAGGACAAAATGTTCTCTGGAAAATTTTTGTTCAAGAACGAAGTGTATTCATTCCAGGATGAGTTGCTCTTTGGAGTACTATCATCCAGGACAAAGTGTATTCATCCCGGGACGATTTGCTCTCTGTAAAACTTTCGTCCGGACGAACGAAGTGAATCGACTTTGAAAAATTAAGTGTCGTTCTACAATTTTTGGGAACCGACTTATGGAATAACTGTTCATACCAGATGAACCTAGTTCGTACGGGACGATGTGTGCGTACGAAGTCATTTTGTACCCATATACATTAGGTTCGTTTCCAAGGCATTTAAGTAAAATCGTCCAGGATGATCCACGATCATATGGGACGATCCAATTCATATTGACTTGCAGTTTTTGGATAGTTTTTTGTGTCTTTCCTATAAATAGTCCAAACTAAACTGCCACATAATCTTTTTACCTACTGATCTTTGTGCCTATTGAAAGAAGCGTCAAGGAGGGAGTGTGAGAGAGTGTTTAAAGGAGATTTCTTGCCATTGGAGCGTGAAGGTTTCACTTGGTACTCAAAGGTAAGAATCTTTACTCTTGGTTTGTGATTACTTCACTCTTTTCTCTCTTCATTCTATCATTCTTGTGAAAAGATCTATCAAGGAGATTCGATTCTCTACCGACACTTGGAGAGTGTGAACAGCCGAAGGGTTCTCTACCCACACTTGGAGAGTGTGAATAGCCGAAGGGTTCTTTGCCCACACTTGGAGAGTGTGAATAGCCAAAGGATTCTTTGCCCACACTTGGAGAGTGTGAATAGCCGAAGGGTTCTCTGCCTACACTAGGAGAGTATAAAAGGATGACGTTCTCCTCCAACACTAGGGATAGTGTAAAAGGACGAAGGTTCTCTGTCGATACTGGTGATTGTGTAAAAGGATGAAGGTTCTCTGCCAACATTGGGGATAGTGTAAAAGGATGACGGTTCTCTGCCGCACTGGGTAGTGGTGAAAAGAGTGTTTGTAAAGGATTCTCCGTCTTATTGTGGGTGTAAAAGGAGAGTCACTATTTATATTAGTGCAATACTTGGAGGGTGCCTCTTGGGAGTGGATGTAGGCCGTGTTTTGACCGAACCACTAAAAATGTCGTGTCTATATTTTTTCGCTGCCTTTTTATTTTTTTTGTTTTTACTTTTAAAACTGTGGTTGAAAAATATTTTCTACAAAACTCATTAAAGTTTATTTTTTGGTTTAAAAATAAAAAGAGGAATTAATTTTTTAATTACAAATTCACCCCCCCCCCCCCTCTTGGTTAGCCACTAGGACATAAACTTAGTTTTAACAACCTAATTATAGTGAACGAGTTTCAACAAGTGGTATCAGAGCTTTATTTCAAACTATAAGTTTAGAATACTTTTTTGATTAATGTAGGTGGATACATTTGGAAACCGAAATACAGCCGAGGGTTACTCTATATCTAGACCTCCACTGTTCGACAATATACCTTTTGATTTTGGAAAACACGTGTGTCTACATTTTTGCAGTCACTTGATTATCGTATATGCAACTTAGTTCAGGAAGGGTATATAAAACCAACTAGATTAATTGATGGAGTTAGAGTTGAAACACCTTTTGCGGACTGGATAGTAGAAGAACGTGACTTAGCACAACTAAATGCCAAATGCTTGAATAGTTTCTTTTGTGCTTTAAAATCAGAAGACTACATACAAGTTTCCACTTACAAAAGTGGAAAGGACATATGAGATAGACTTTGTATAACTTGTGAGGGGACAAATGAGGTTAAGCAATCTAGACTTAATATCTTGTTCCATGATATGAACTATTTCACATGAAACCAAATGAATCCATTTCTGATATGTACACAAGATTCACACAAATAATGGCCTCTTTGCATGCACTAGGTAGGGAACTAACGAATGCTGAAATGGTTAATAAGATTTTTCGTTGTTTGCCTACTGCTTATGATGCTAAAATTACTATAATTACAGAGTATAAAGATCAAAACATTTACTTTATTGACAATCTTCTTAGTTTGCTAATTGCTTGCGAGCAAGGAGTTAGCCAAAGAAAGATTGATGCAGGTGAACCACAAAGGGAGAAAAACATAAAACTAAATATGGAAGAGTCTGAGAGTGAACACTCACAACCTAAGGATGAAGACAAAATTACATTCATTACTAGACAATTCAGAGGCTTTCTGAAGAGGAAGAAGAAGAGACGCCAGCACTGGAATAGAGGTAAATTTAATAAAAATGCCAATGTTTTAAATGAAGTGATTTGCTATGAGTGCAGGAAACATGGCCTTATCTAGAATGATTGCCCAAAACTCAAAGCTACTCCTAGCAAGGAGAAGGTAGAGGAGAAACTAATTGTAAAGAAGAGCAAAAAGAAGTTTTAAAAGCCTTCGAGGCGGACTCAGCTTCAGAAACATCAGAGACTGAGACGGAAGAGGAAGTCACTAATCTGTGCTTAATGGCCGATAATCTTGATCAGTCAGATCAAGAAGAGTGATGCTCTCACACAAGATCTTGTGAGAGCATATGGTATTTGGACAGAAGATGTTCAAAGCATATGACTAGAGATACTGCACAACTCATATCGCTTGAAGCCAAGAGTTGAGGTAAGGTTAAACTTGGAGATAAGACCCCAAGGAAGGTGGTTGGATCAGGTATGATTAGAAATCTTAATAAATTTTTTATTGAGAATGTGTTATTAGTAGAAGGCTTAAAGCATAATATGTTAAGTATAAGTCAGCTATGTGATAAAGGATATTGTGTGAAAGTTTTTCTTACTAGCTGTATATTAATCCTAAATGGTAAAGTTGTTTTGAATAGTAAGAAGGTAAATAATGTTTATATGATAGACTTGAATTATATTCAATCTTCTACTTCTTTTTGTTTGAAAACTATATCAGATGACTAATGGCTTTGGCATAGGAGACTTTGTCATTCTAGCATGAAAAACCTTAGAAGGATTATCCAAAAGAACTTAGTGAGAGGTATACCAAAACTAGACTTTACTAAGGACCACCTTTGTGATGCATGTCAATTAGAAAAGCAAGTTAAGTCCTATTTTCAATAGAATAAGGATATTAAAACTAGTAAACCATTAGATATTTTGCATATGGATTTTTTTGGACCAGTTGGAACTATGAGTTTAGGAGGGAAGGAATACAGTTTTGTGATTGTGGATGATTACTCAAGATTCACATGGGTTAGATTTTTATTTCATAAGAGTGAATCATTTGAGGAGTTTAGAAACTTTTTAACTTGGATTCAAAGAAAACTAGGGTGTGAAATTATTTCTATACAAATTGATCATAGAGGAGAATTTGAAAATAAGAAATTTGAGGAATTTAGTAAGGAGAAACGAATTGATCACAATTTTTCTGCACCTAAAATCCCTCAGCAGAATGGGGTAGTCAAAAAGAAAAATAGAACATTAATAGAAGCCTCCCAAGCAATCTTGGCAGAATACTCACTTCCTAAATATTTTTGGGCTGAGGTGGTTAGCACTGAATGTTATGTTCTGAATAGGGTGAATGTGAGAACTAAACTAAATAAAACACCCTATGAGTTGCTAAAAGGAATAACACCTAATTTGTCTTATTTGCATGCTTTTGGTTGTAAGGTGTTCATTCATAACAATAGAAAATCTGTCTTAGAAAAATTTAATCCAAAATCTGATGAAGGAATTTTTGTTGGATACTCAAGTGCTGAAAAATCTTATAGAGTATTCAATAGAAGAACTTTGGTAATTGACGATAACACACATGTTTTATTTAATGATTCTGAAAATATGGATGAGCCAAATGCTGTAAAATATGAGATTGAGATTAACTCCCAAAAGATTGATAAATTAAATTTGGAAGAAAATATGGAAGAAAATTTGGAGATGGAAAACCCCTTGCTTAGAGATTTGAGATTTTCTAAAAACCACTCAAGGGAATTGATTATAGGTGAACCAAGTGAGGGTGTAAGGGCTAGGTGTGGATTAAATAAAGAAGTCAATCATTCTTCCTTCATTTCAACTATTGAACCCATAGATATTGTTCAAGCACTTTCGAATGAATTTTTTATTTTGGTCATGCAAGAAGAGTTGAATAATTTTGTAAGAGATAAAGTTTGGGAATTAACTACAAGGCCGAAGGATCAAAGTGTAGTTGGAGCTAAGTGAGTATTCAAAAATAAAATGAATGACTCAGAAGTAGTCATTAGAAATAAGGCTAGATTAGTTGCTAAGGGGTATAATCAAATTGAAGGATTGATTTTGAGGAAACTTTTAAAGCAATTAGAGTGTTGCTAGCTTTTGACTGTTTTAGAAGATTCAAATTATATCAAATGGATGTAAAAAGTGCCTTTTTAAATGGGGTAATTCAAGAAGATATTTTTGTAGAACAACCACCAGGTTTTGAAAATACTAAATACCCAAATCATGTTTTCAAGTTGAAAAAGGCATTATATGGATTGAAATAGGCACCTAGGGCTTGGTATGAGAGGTTGAGCACCTTCTTACTTGAAAGATCTTTTGAAAAAGGAAGTGTGGATACAACTCTATTCTTAAAGAAATGTGGAAAGGATATACTCATTGTTCAAATTTATATAGATGATATCAGTTTTGGATCTTCAAATAAAAATCTTTATGATGATTTTTCTAAAACAATGAGTAGTGAATTTGAGATGAGTCTAATGAGAGATTTAAGTTACTTTCTAGGATTTAGCATTAAGCAAATTGAGGAAGGTACATTTCTTAGTCAGTCAAAGTATGTTAAGGACATCCTCAAAAAGTATGAAATAAACAATGTTAAACCTATTAGTACACCAAAGAGTTCCTCAGTTTAGTTAGATAAGGACCATAAGAGAAAATCTGTTGATCAAAAGAAATTTAGAGGAATAATTGAATCTTTACTTTACTTGACTGCTAGCCGACCCGATATCAAGTGTAGTGTTTGCTTATGTGCTAGATTTCAATCAGATCTAAAACAATCACATTTGACAGCAGTGAAAAAGATTTTAAGATATATGTTAGGAACTCAGAACTTAGGAATTTGGTATCCTAAGTTTAGCTCTTTATTTAAAATAATTGGTTATTCAGATTCTTACTTTGCAGGTTGTAAAGTGGACAGAAAGAGCACTTCTAGAACATGTTAATTTATTAGAAATTCTCTAGTCTCTTGGTTCAGTTGAAAACAAAATTCAGTAGCCCTATCAACTGCAGAAGCTGAAAATATTACATTAGGAAGTTGTGTGGCACAAGTACTTTGGTTGAAACAACAGTTGATTGATTTAGGATTGACTATAGGCACTATTCCAATTTATTGTGATAACACTAGTGCTATTTGTATTTCTAAAAATCCTATTCAACATTCAAGAACCGAACATATAGTCATAAGACATCATTTCATAAGGGATCATGTATCCAAAGGAGAAATTTAACTCACTCATGTTTCTACTGAAAATCAACTTGCAGAAATTTTTACAGAACCTTTAGCCTTTGATACTTTTAGTGCATTAAGAACAAGGCTTTGTGTGATTGATTTGAATGTTTATTAAAAATATTTTTGCAACATTGATGTTTGTTTACTAGTTAATGTGTTTCTATGTGTTTATAAACTTGCATGTGTGATTTTCTTTATTTAGAGTTTGTTTTTTTTTTTGAATTTTTAGTGTGTTTGTGTTTTAGCTTTTTTTTTATTGAGTTCAAAAATTTGAAAATTTTGAGTGAAAATCGTCCGGGATGAAATGTTTTCGTATAGGACAATTTGTGTAGTGTGATAAATTGTCAGATTTTGAACCGTTTGAGTATAGTTTTCAGTGTTTTAGTGTCACTTCGTCTATACGATCGTCACGATCGTCTAGGACAAAATGTTTTTCAAACTATAGGATGAATGAATAAAGCGGTTGAATGGATAAGGTAGTTTTTAATACAAACTTTGTACGTACGAACCTTTGGTTCGTCCGGACGAACACATGTCGATTCAATGTAGGGGATGGTTTCAACTGCCATTAAAATGATATACGTTCTGATCATCCCAGGACAAACACGTGTTTGTCTGTACGATCAGTCTGGTCAAAAGTCTGTATGAAAGGACGCTTCATAAGTTGTGTCGATTACGAAAAGTCATTTCATTTTGATGCATTGGATCGTCCATATGAAAATTTTTCGTACAGAACGAATTGAAAATTTCATACGGTACTAGATTTTTTTGTCTGGTACGAACGTATCATTTTCAATAAATAGAACGGCTTTTGAACTCAACAGTCACACTCAAAACTTCACTTTCAATCTCTTTCATACTCTAGATCTTCTTCCAAATGGTGAGTTCAAGTAAGAGACAAAAGGTTCTAGCAAAGAAACCACATAGAAATTCCTCTGAAAACTTCCTTTCCAAAGCAAATGAGGAATCTTTTCCTAGGTTTTCCTCAGCGAAGATAACACCCTCAAGAATCCTAATCCAAGAATAACTTACCTTTTAGGTAATGAACTTATTTTCCTCAACACAGTTTGGTTTTATCCTTACCCTCGTCTATCTCAACAATAAGGAAACCTTCCACTACTTCCTCGCCAACTTGTCCTTTAATTATGACCACTCTATAATCTGTTCCTTTGTCTTCAAATAAAAAGTTGAAATCACCAAGAATGACTTAGGAGCCTTTTTGAATTTTAAGGACAGAGGGAGCCAGAGCCCATCACTTGATCAACACTCATGATTATGCTTGGTATAAACTTAATAATGTGATTAGAGGAAACAATGTGAATGAACATGTGGCTAGAGTATCCGATCTAGTTTGTAATGCATGAATCATCCATCATGTCCTTAGAACTTCCATAATTCCTAAAGTTGGTGATAGGATCAACATTTCCCCTCTTCTTTCTATGGTGACCTTCTTGATCATGACTAAAGAACCTATAGATGAAGCCCAACTTATCCTTAACTATCTTTATGGGCTGTCTGAAATTGGATATGTAGAGCATAAGAGAAAGAAGAACTTCGCCTTAGGACATATTGTTGCCTATATTCTGGAGAAGAAATACAATTTGGTTCATCCTGATCAAGAGTTTGAAGAACCGCTCTACTACAACGACGGATCATTTAGAGCAATCTTCAAAGAAGAACCAAGTAAAACTCATGTGATTAGTGATACAGAGGAAGAACCAGAAGCTGCACCTGCACCCGCCAATGAACCAAATTATCAGGATTTGATTAAAAGATTTGATCACATAGAGACTCGTTTTGATCAACGTTTTGATCAAATTGAGACTCATCTTCAACAGCAGGCCGCACAATATCAGCTTAACATAAATTTTATGGGGAATTAGATGAATGATATAAGTACCAATATGCTTATGATGAGTACTTACTTTAACATCTTTGGTGTTGTACCTCCTCCTCCTTCACCAGATCAGGGTCCTTCTCAGTGATTATTGCACTTAATTCTATGTATTTTATGTAGTTTGTGTTTTAGATGTGTTTTAAGTAAGTTTGTTGTATTTTCTTTACTTTAGATGTTTTGTTTTTGTATTGATATCCTGACCTTAAATTGTAATATCTTTATAGTGATATCAATATATGTTCACGTATTTTAGATTTAATTGTATTGAAATGTGTGTTAGCCTTTATGACAATTATTAGATTTTTTATCTTAATAGTGCTATATTTTGAAGTGCAAGTCTAAATTAAATTCATTAAAAAAATCTAATTTTTTCTATATTTAAGTTATGATTATAACTTGATATAATTAGGATTGTCAATTTCATGTCTCTTATTTAGACTACATTAATTCTAATATTATTATTACAACTATGATGTTTTCTTATTTTATATTTCACTTATCAATAAATATTTATGTACTTAGAAATATTTGAAATTTTTTATTATTAATCTAAGAAATATCAAAATTACTCTTGAAAAAAAGCGAAGTTCTAAGGCTACATGTGATAACTATTTATAACTATACAATTTCTTTCCATTATCTTTTTATCTCTTAATTCAAATTTATCTACTATACATTTATATTCTATTTTCAAATTTGAAATATACAAATTTTCTATTCATCCTTTTTTGCAATGATTTTTTCTATCTTAGTTTCTAAATTGACTCATGCTTTTGATATACTCTTTCTATTATCAATATTATTTCTCTTCTTAAATTCTATAAATTAATATGATTTGCCAAATGTTTTAATTTTATTTGCATAACATATTTTAATCGCTTTCAAGATTGAATTATCAAATGATTTTTAAATGTCTGCTTACATTTCAAGTCTTTTTCTTTTTTACTTTTTGTTATTGTCAAAAAGGGAGAGAAATTATTTGTATCATATTTTTTTGGTTTTGTTGATCTGTTTTTGTTTGTTTTATTTTGTGTTTTATGTTTGTTGTATACGTTGTGTTTGTTTGTTTTATTTTGGTATCTGTATATTTCTAAAAATGCCTCTTTATTTACATGTGTTTATCAATTCAGGGGGAGTTTAGGAGATTTTTTGAATTTGAAAATTATATAAACAATAATTGTTTTGCCATCATCAAAAAGGGGAAAATTGTTAAGAGAGTTGCTATTTACATGTTTTACATTCTTGCAACTTGTATAGTTTTGATGATTTCAAATATTATTATTTTATGTATAGTTATCTCCTAACACTTTTTGGAAGAGTTCTTTTTTGCTCTTGTGTGTACTAATATTTCAGGAAAATCAAACTCCAGACTACAAAGACTTCAAATCAAATTCAGCATGAGATACTTTGTGTATTTAAAAACTTGTATTTTTCTTTGAATTAAATTTGAGTGGGAGTGATTGTAATTGAGCGAATACACACACACACACTTTAGGAGATTTTGAGAAATTTGTACTAATCGTACGGGATAAATATAGTTCATACGGGATAATCAAGTCAGTTATCTCCTCATAAGAGCAATGGAATGAATAGGAATTGAAGAAAATTTTTCTGAGTCCTGATCATCCAGGACAAAGTGTATTCGTCCCAGGATGAAATGTTTTATGGAAAAGTTTTGTTCAATAACGAAGTGTATTCGTTCCAGGACGAGTTGCTCTCTGGAGTACTATCGCCCAAGACGAAGTGTATTCGTCCTGGGACGATTTGCTCTCTATAAAACTTTCATCCGGACGAACCTTAAATTCATCCCAGGATAAAGTAATCCGACTCTGAAAAACTAAGTGTCGTTCTGCAGTTTTTTGGAATCGACCTATGGAATAACTGTTCATATCGTATGAACCTAGTTCGTACGGGATGATGTGTGTGTACGAAGTCATTTCATACCCATATACATTAGGTTCATTTCCAACACATTTAAGAAAAATCATCCAGGATGATCAACGATCGTACGAGACGATCCAATTCGTATTGACTTGAAAATTTGTAGTTTTTGGACGATTTTTTGTGTGTTTCCTATAAATAGTCCAAACTAAACTGCCACGTAATCTTTTCGCCTACTGATCTTCATTCCTATTGAAAGAAGAGTCAAGGAGATAGTGTAAGAGAGTATTTAAAGGATATTTATTTCCATTGGAGTGTGAAGGTTTCACTTGGTACTCAAAGATAAGAGTCTTTACTCCTGGTTTATGTTACTTCACTCTTTTCTCTCTTCTTTCTAGAATTCTTGTGAGAAGATCTATCAAGGAGATCCGGTTCTCTACCGACACTTGGAGCGTGTGAACAGATGAAGGGTTCTTTGCCCACACTTGGAGAGCGAGAACAACCGAAGGGTTCTCTGCCTACGCCGGGAGAGTGTAAAAGGACGATAATTCTCTGCCAACACTGGGGATAATGTAAAAGGATGAAGGTTCTCTTCCAACACTGGGGATAGTGTAAAAGGATGAAGGTTCTCTGTGAACACTTGGGATAGTGTAAAAGGATGACGGTTCTCTGCCGCACCGGGTAATGGTGGAAAGAGTGTTTGTAAAGGCTTCTTCGTCTTGCTGTGGGTGCAAAAGGAGGTCACTATTGATGTTAGTACAATACTCGGACGGTGCCTCTGGGGTGTGGATGTAGGTCTAGTTTTGATTGAACAACTATAAACCTCGTGTCTTTAGTTTTCTGCTGCCTTTTTATTTTTGTGTTTTTACTTTTAAAACTATGGTTGAAAAATGTTTTCTATAAAACTTATCAAAGTTTATCAAAGTTTATTTTTCAATTTAAAAATTAAAAAGAGGAATTAATTTTTTAATTACCAATTCACCCCCCCCCCCTCTTGGTTAGCCGTTGGGACATAAACTTTGGTTTTACAACCTAATTCATAGTGAACGAGTTTCAACAGAAGGAAACTCGCAAGCTCCCTAAGGATCATATTAGGGAGCTATTGCACCATAGGGATATCATTAATAACTCTAAGAGATTTACTTTCATCTCGATCATATCTAAGAAATATGTGAGTACTATACTTTCACAACATTTTAAATTACAGGTCTTAAATTAAATATGATCTAACACTTTAAAAATAAATCATATCTTCATTAACATGTAATACGACAATATTTCATTGTAATCAATTTGGCACAATTATATAGCCAATTCATATTGAACATAACATCAAATTTTTCCACAGGTAACACAATCAATCTAGGTTATAACATCCTATCCAACATCTAAATATCAAATATATGGACTTGATTAGTAGGTATATAATCACTCAAAGGCAATATTATAAATAAACCAAATAACAAATGAATAGAAGATATATAGAAATATTTGAGACATAAAAGAATGGCTAGCTCTAAATAAAACAAAGCTTGACATGATAGAGTAGAAATAAAAAACATACATGTCTCCATATCTGGAGCATCCCTAACCTCCTACTGGGTTAACTTTTAAGCTCTATGCTAGTCTTGATTAATACTAACTATGACACTAGTTTCCCTTTGAACTCCACCTGTCTGGCTCCAAACAAATAATTAAATACTTCTTCTAGATGATCCCTCCCTAATAACTTTCAAAGGAACTATTATAGACTACGTGCCTAACCTCTAGTCTCCTTGCTTTCTCTACTCTTGCAAGGCATTAAGCTATCTTAGGGCTATATTGGCAACTTCTAAAAAAACTATCTAGTAAACAAAAAATAATATCCCCAATGTCTCTTTCCATAAGATCAATATACTAAAGTGCTACTAACTTACATAATGAATTTGCACTTCCATAAATTTTTGGACCTCACCAGCATAACTCATTGGCCCCAAATTGGCTCTTCTTATTTATGGGATGTTTATTTTAGTGTATGTGGAAGAGTTATTTAGTTTTAATAGTGGTAAAATTAAATGCTAATGAAATTTCTTACCACTAAAATTTAATATACTAAATGCACCCAACTAATACAAGTGTATGTGCTTATCAAGTAAAAAATTATTTTGATAAAAGTGTTAAACCCATGAGCAAATAGTAGGAAAAAAAATTTATTCTAATATTTCTTACTGAAACTACTAAATTTATCCTACATAATAAAGTTAAAGGCTAATTACTAGAGCTACTAATAAATACAAAAAATAGTTGAGATAAACAATAATAAGAATGTTTTGGACTAATGATGGTTAATGAATATATGTTCTCATAAGCACACGCATCTACAATAATTACGAATTAGATCTTATGCACCTTTATATGGCTATCGATCTTGTAATGGTGAAAGGAAATGTTTATGACCTCTCGATAGTTATTATATCTCCATAGATTGTAGAATCCTAATCATCCTATATCTAGGTATAAAAATGTTTCATTTTAATACTCTTAATTATTACAATATTCCTCCATTGAGATAATGTATTACACCATCAATTAAATTTATACATGGCCATTACAAAAATTAAATTAAGCATGTGAGATATTGAAGACAATGATTAATATCTATTCACAAGAGTCTACATTAGTATTTACATAGATTTTCACATCATTAGTTTGAAACTAGAGTTTAGACGATTATAGACGTAAAATTGAACAAAACACTTTCAACTATTTTGTCATAAAAAGAGTATAAATAAAAAAATGAAGAAATTAGTACTCGGAATGAAGAATTTTGAAGAATTTAAAATAGATCCTACAGATGTCATGGAGAAATTCTCACCTTACACCTTCAATCTCCACACTCCTTTCCAAACATATGTGTGGTTTTACTCTCTACTTAGCAACCAACCACTAGGCTATATGTAACTCACTATCCTATGGTTCCTTGATTAAAAAAAAAATCCTTTTTTTACTTTACATAAATAGACTCATGTGCCAAAACAGTTCATAAGATGGTGTTGTGGTATTAAAATAAAACTAATTTCTCATCACTGTTAAATGTGCTCCATTGTGATGTTTTGTTGACCTGGAGTGATTATTAACTAATCGGACAAGATACTTAATTAATCTGGATTGACACTTCTTATGTCTAACTATTCCACTATAGCACTACAAAATATGGGAGTTGAGGAACTTTCTTACACATCTTGTGTTGTGGTGCTTTTGAGATTGGCACTACAATGTTTAAATTATTTATAATTTTTCCTTAGACACAGGAACTGTAATGTTCATTCATGGCATTATGGCATTGGGTAGCACTATGGCATTAAACTTCATTCTACTCGGCACTGAAGTAAATGAATTTTCTTGAGGCTCCAGTGCTACAATGACTTGTTTTAGCCCCAGAGCATTAAAGACACTATGATGCTAATAGTTTTGGAACTCTGATGTTGTTTCTTAACTTTATAATTTTTATTCTTTATTATAATATTCAATTGAAATATCAACTAAAACGCACATCTTTATTGAAATTTAATACAAGAAAAACAAACTTAAATTTTTCTCATTAAATTCCCCCATCATAAGCTCTCATTTTTCCTCAATCTATTGTGTTTGCACCTTTGATTAACTAATTGCTACCAATATGAAGAAATTGTTTATTAAAATATAAGATAATGCTCCACTATTGTGATTTTAATGATCAAAGTGTGGCAATTTTTTAAAAAACTCATGAATAAAGTATCATAAAGAATCTTTTCCAGCTCTCATAAATTGACTCTCCATCAAATTAAAAAAAAATGAAGTAATATCATTCCTAGGTTTGACAAGTTTGGAAGGTGGAAAATACTTTGCTAGGAACTTATGTGCTAACTAATTCCAATCAATAATGGAGCATGTGAGCATGGACTTAAATGACATTTTGCCTTTATCTATTAGAGAAAATAGAAATAGATGAATTCTAATAGCACCATCATTGATTCTATTACACTTTAATGTTTCATAAATGTCTAAAAAACTAGCTAAGTATATGTTGGAATCCTTAACATGAGTTACCCCAAATTGATAATTCTTTACCATTTGGATTATGACAAGTTCCAGTACAAAATTATTGGCTTGGACAGTAGGTTGGATGATAGTCCAATGAATACCATTTACTAAGGGATAGACATACTTCCTAAGAGGTCTATGATGGTCTTGATCTGGATTTGGTTTGGTCATTCTTATAGTTAAGGTCTTTCTATTTTTTATATTTTTTGTAAGGTTACTTTCTATTTTTAAGTTAAAAAATAAGGGTCCTTTACGAGATTTACTATACATACATCAACAACAAAAAAATGAAAGGCAATAAAACAAACTAAAATAATAATTTCAAACAAAAGAAAACAATTATGAATTCATTGCTTATCAAAAAAATAATGAAAACAAAATAAGATACAAAATAAATAGAATTAAATTTAAATTTTTTTGAACAATATATAAACAATTACAAAGTGCACACTACTTCCCCATCAATGATGCCAAAAACTTGATGAGGGTATATTTGTTTTATTGTATCTGGAAGAGTTATTGTGCTTTAGTGGTGGTAAAATTATATGCAAATGAAGTTGCTTACCACTACACATTCATTTGCAAAATGCTCCCAACTTACAAAAGTTCTCATTTCAATCAAGTAATAATGAGTTATATGAAGAGTTTCAAATCCACTAGAAAATAGGTAAACCATAATTGTCTCTAACAGTGCATACTAACACTATTAAATTTATCCTACATAATGAAATCAAGGGTTAATTACTACAACTACTAAGAAATACTAAAAATAGTTAAGATAACCAAAAATAAATATTTTTTTGGGACTAATAATGGTAAATGAATCTATGTTCTCCTATGTAGACTCGTCAACAATAGTTATGAATCATAGCTTATGCACTTTTAGATCTCTGATGAACATGTAAAGGTGTAAATAAAGCTTTATGTCTTCTCTATAGTTATCATACCTCCATAGATTCTAGAACCTTACTCAACTTATATTTAGATATGAAAGCATTCCATTTTAATACATCTAATTTTTTAACATTCTTCCATCAAGGCAATGGGAGATATTAAATTTATGCATTACGATTAGCATGGGAAATTTTAAAAATTTATGCATGGTCATTGAATAAATTAAATTTAATACATGGTCATTGCATAAATACACTCAATTTTAAATTTATATGTCATTCAAATTTATTACTCTCAATTTTAAATTTATACATGGTCATTGCATAAATACACTCAATTTCATATTTGATATGTGATTCAAATTTAATACACTCAAATTACTAGTTCCTCTATAGCTAATCCTAAATTCTCCACCATTCATAAAATTATTAAATCTAAAGAAAGCTATAAGAAGTTTGACTTCTCTAATCCAGTCCAGATTTGAATTAAGTAGAGCTCTAATAAACTATCATCCAAGGCATTATCTATCTCTAGCCAACTTATCAGAGGGTCTAATTTCAATTGGAGATAAACCTGCATTCCAAATCTCTATAGTGCTTGCTTCCAACTCCCATGTTGAAAAAAAAATCTCTATGGCTCAAAATTAAGGGCATTAGTGACAACATCTCTTCTCCCCTAGTTGTGCATGGAGACTTTAACTATTGTAGATTTTCTAATGAGAAATGTTGTGGAAACATCATTCCTAATAGTAAAATATGGGCTCTTGATAAGTTGATTAACAGGTTTTAGAGAATTATCCTCATTTAGTCTATTCTACACCTAGATCATTTAGATGATATGTAATCTTATTCATATTAAGCTCGTCAAAACATATGTTAATGATTAGTCATTGGAGCATCATCCCCTTTCTTCCTATAGAGTAATCAACCCTAACTCTTATGACCAGTCTTCTATCATTTTGAGTTTAAATAAAACTAATAATGAAAAACATAAATTATTTTCAAGAATTTTTGGACAAATAACCTTAATTTTTAGGATGCTTTTATTGTAACTTTATATCAAAACATATGAGATTATCACATATGTACTTTCTAATTATAGTTACAAAATATAAAATCTACTATCAAATCCAAGTCATACCAATTTCTATCAACCTCTGTCCATGAGCTTAATTCCCAAACATTCTTAATTATAACTCCTCAGTAAAGACCCCTCAAACTCCACCTTAAATGTAAATTTGAAACTCATTAATGATCAGCTTGCCTCCCTCTCCTCATCTTAGGCAACTTTAGTAGTTTTAATAACTAAAGTAACGTGCCATTCAAATAGGGAAGATGACCTTAGGATCCTCTATTAAAAAATTAAAATTCAACAAAATAATAACAATATTAAAGAGATCACAAATACCTTGGGACATTCTTCACTCCTTAAGACATTTTTAGTACCAACGTTCAACAATTTTGAACTATGTTCAACCCCAACCTTGCCTCATCCTCTCGCAACCCCATCATCATCCCTTTAGGACATAATGTCACAACAGACCTATATCCTTCTCTTATTTACCCAATGACCGACAATGAAACCAAGAAAGTGACTTTCTTTGCTCCAAGATCCTCTACCTAGCCCAAATGGCTACTTCCGAGTTATGTAAATGCTCCTAGAATATTTTTTGGCTAGTATGTTTGCAATGCTATCAAATATTTCTTTTATAGCTCCCAACTACCAAAAAAGGTTAAAGTCACCACTATAAACCTTATCTCTAAAACTCTTTATGCTAGTATAATTACACATTTCATATCAGTACCCCTTTTCAACACCATCTATATGATCATAGCTAAAATATTGGCAAATAGGCTTAAGCATGTCATGCCTCATATTGTTTACCCTAGCTAAGAAGACATCATTAGAAAATAAAAATACACAAACAATGTTTTTCTTTCTTCAGAACTAATATGGACAATTAACCATGCAGGAAGCACAAAACTTTTTTGCACTAAGTTTGACATGAACAACAATCGTTTCCTAGTCTTGTGCTTGGAACAAAAAGGTTTCCCTGCTTCTTATTTCTTGGATCCACAAATTTATTCAAGTTGTTTTCTTATCGACAAGCATCGATAGTTCTCTTCAAGATTTCTTTGAATCCACTTCTAGCTTAAGACAAGGCTGTCCAATATCTCCTTATTTATTTTTCATAATTATGGATTCACAATCTAACCTTGTTAAGTCTTCTAATACTAAGTTCCTTTTTGCTTCCATAAATGTGAAAGGATGTCACTTTGCTCACCTGTTGTATGTCAACAAGCTTTTCTTTTTTTGCAAATCCATGACTCCTAATGGAAAGATTCTAATAGATTTATTAAATTTTTTTGTTTTTGTTTTTCCTTTCACTTGAATATTAACCAAAACAAAAATCACCATTTTGTTCTCTCATAATATTAGTGTGGCTATGGATATTTTTAATGTCGTTCAACTAAACATCATAGGGACTTCTTTCAAATATTTGGGGTTACCGATCTCTTCCAAAAGGCTATGAAACTCAGATTTTAAACCTTTGCTTCAAAATGTATCAAATTCTCCTGGATGGTGGGAAAGCCAGGCTAGCTCATAACTTTTGCTGGTAGACAAAAGTATGTGAGATTCAAGGGTCAATTATACCAAAAGCCTACTATAAGTTTATTGATAAAATTTGTGTGAAGTTTCTTTTTCATGGTAATATTAAAACTGAGAAGCTCCACCTTATCTCCTTGAGAAATACTTAAGATCCTTGGAAAAATGTTGGGCTAGGCATTCCCTCCATCTAGGCTTTCTTCCATGCATACAGTTCCTCCTTTATTTGGATAACTATGGCTCATGAAAGCCTGCCAGACATTTAGTTTCAACAAAAAAATATCTATTCCTAGAAACCATTAGTTAGCAAAAACTTCCGCTATTCAGAAGCATCTTTGCTGTGTGGCTAGCAAGATAAAACTAAATATCTCTTTCAACATTTCTACTAGCAGCAACACCTCCCTCTTTTAGGATCACTGATATAACGAGAAATCTCTATTTTATTTGACCGAGCAAACATCTTTCAATCTCCCCCCTAATACTCGAATTTATGTAATTATAAAAGGAGACAATTGGAACCTTCGCCCCCTCTATTCGAGGGCTCTTTTTTAAGTTGCTGTTCTACTGTCTTTATAATTTTTGCAACTTCTTTCGGACAACTGCCTTTCGTTTCTTAGAATGGGATTCTGCCGTCTAAGCAAGATTTTCCCTTAGACAGTCTTTCAGGCAACCAGGATCATCATTGCTCATCTGACACAATTATGATTATCAGTTGCAATTTTTTCTCATTCTAAGTCTAAAATTCTTTTTTGGTCAGAATTTTATTTTTTGTTTTTATACATTGTTTCAGGATTTGAGTTCTGCTTTTAGTTGCTGCCCATAGCTCTCGATTTTCCACTCGCCCCACAGATGTATATTTATGATCTTTAAATAATGAAATTGGGTTTCGGCTCCTAATTTCCAAAAAAAAAAAAAATCACGTATTATTGCCCGAAGCCTTCCAAGGACTTATATTCCCTTCGGAAAATAGTGATTGGTGATTAACAACCTAACGTAATGAGCGGAGGAACTTTTGGAACGCAAGTGGGATTAGTTAGGCTTCGTTTGGTTTTTTTTGTGCTTTTGTAAAAGAGTTTTAAAAAACATTAGTTTAGAAAATGGAGTTTTCTAACGGAGAAGCACATATAAAAAGCTTTCTCAGAACTGCAGAAAAATGAAAAAAAAAAATTATTGGGAACATGATTTGACGAACCAAACAACACAAAAAAAAACCTCCGTTTGCAAAAAGGTATTGTTTCATCTATTTGTTGGTTTAGATCAGCACTGACGTATTAGCTCTGCCTTGGTCGATATGGACATTACGTTTTGGATCTTTAGGTGGCCACTTCAATAAGTTTTTTTTTTTTTTTCAGTTTACTGAAAATTTTTGCAATTTGTCATAAAAATATACCTAAGAATTAGTTTTAAATTTATATTAATTAAAAGATTCATAGATTATATTCATTTATCATAAAAATGAATTATTAAAAATAAAACTTATTTTTAAATCATAAAAATATTGAATTTTGAATTTTAAAAAAATGTACATATGAAGACTAAATATTTATCTCTAATTCAATATATCATACAATATGATACAAATAAATATTTATACTTTTTATTATTACTTCCGTATTTTATTACCTAAACAATGAGCAAATAAACAAAATTTTTATATCAATATTTGCAGTTTATTGTGCATATTATCATAATCTAACTTTACCACAATATTAATAAAATTTTAACAAATTAAAACTATGCTTTATTTTGATTTACATCTAATTCATTTTAAAAAAATAATAGTAATTTCTTTAAAAATGAAAATAAAAATCTTATTTCATTTTTACACATTTTAAATATTTTAATGATTATATGATTTATGGTTTATGATTAATATATAAAACAACTAATATTTTAATAAAAATTATAATATTCAAATATGGTATAGAGAAAATAAAATAATTTTCAAGTGCGACTAGATGTCAGCGGATAGTAAATGTTTTTTTTTTTTTTTTTAATAATTTATTTTGCGGATAGTAAATGTTTGATGTTAATTGTTATTATTAATTAGGTTATTGGGAAAAGGTCACATTAGAAAGTCAGGCAATAACGAACAATCAATTTGATTGTTCATATTGAATGATGGTTAGATGTGTGGGATGGTCCGTTTTTTATTTTTTTATTTTTATTTTTATTTTTATTTTTTTGTTGAAAGATGAAAGAGCAATATTATTAGAAAAAAAGCAATTACAAACTACTAGTAGAATCATATTCCTCCTTTAACGAAAAAAAAAGGAAGAAGGAATACTATCCAAACTAATATTGTTGTGGGCTAGAATATACGCGGCGGTAGAGTTTGTAAAATTTCGTCCGAGCGTTGTACGAAATATTCACACACAAACATGAAAGAAAATGAACACCGGGATTTTTATGTGGAAAACCCTGAAAAGGGGAAAAACCACGGGGCCGCGCTCAGTTCAAAAGTTCCACTAGTGTTGCGTAAATTACAAGAAGCTGATTCGTCCCACAGTCAGGACGATCAGATTACAATAAGTTTCTTCTGAATTGAAACAAAGTTGTGGAGAATTATGGTGTTTCCCGAATATCCGGCAGAATTCTGGCGTATACAGGCGGCGGAAAGAACTCCGTCTGTGGTCGAGGAGGAGCTGATTCTCCTCTTTCTCTTCTTCTTCTCTTCTTCTTGCTTGCCTCCTCTTGTGAAGAATGAGGGTTCTATTTATAGTTTTTTTGGAGTGGCATGGCTTGTAAAAAGGTGTGAGATAAGGGCAAATAGGGAGTGGTCAAATGGACGGCCGATTTTGAATCCTTCAATCGTGCACCGTTCGTTGGATATTTGAAGGCCTTAGTGATCTCAGAATTCAGCGATCTTGGGCACGTTGTATTTGCCTCGTCGAGCCGCTCGATTTAACTATAAGCTCATTAAATCGAAGATCGTTTGGTAATCAAATGGGGTACGAGCTTTCCACAAGCACTTCGAGTGCTTGATTTGGGCTTTTTGTGCTCGGATTGAGTGAATTTGTGTCGTTGGGTTCTTATTTCCGAGATGCTCAGTTTGACTATAAACTCGCTGAATCGGAGTTCAGATGCTCCTGAATTTATTTTTTGAAGTTTTCAGTTCGATTCTGCCTCGAGATTCGTGCTTGATAAAGATAACTTTTTGATAATATAGCACTAGCCCCACTATTTTTGGATGTCGTAGCTTCAGGAGTCCGAAAATATGTGTAAAAAATTTTGGAGAATTTTTTCGAGTGTGTCAGAATTGATCTTGTTTGTAGGGGCCTCGAATGGCTCTAAAAGTGCCGAAATTGAGTCTGAAAAGTCGAAAAACGGTCCTTAAGACCCCAAAAACGTCTGATTTGGTCTTTTCGGGGTGAAAAAATGGACTGGATGGACCGAGCAGCGAACCGGTCGGCCGGCCTCCATGGCCGCCGGCGTTGGCGCAGAACCACAGCCGTTCTAACGCGTTGCGGTCGCCCGCATGCACCTGCGCCCGCGAGTCCGCACTTGGGCTCGCCCATCCCGCAACATTGCCGCTTGCCTGAGCTACTACCGGGCGTTGCTGCCACGCCGCGTGGCGCGCGAGTGCCTGCACGCTGCCAGCTGCGATCATCACGTGGTTCTCGAGGATCAATGCGCTGGTTGCGCTGTTTCGATAGTGGAGAGGAGGTCATTCGACCCACCATCTCAAGTGGGCCCCACATTCGTAGAATTTTTTTTCCTATTTTTGGGTCAAAAAATTCGAGAAAAATTCCAAAAAAATTCAAAAATTCTAAAAAATTCGAAAAAAAAATTTAGAAAATTAGGAAACCAAAAAATGGTTGTAACTCCCCCCTTCTCTTTCAAAAACTTATAAATAGGCCCCTCATGCCTTTAGAAGAATTGCACCTTCTCCTTTTCTCCCTCTGGCTTTTCCTAACGTTGAGGCTTTCTGCTTTTTTTAAATGGAAAATTTTCCCTACTCGACTTAGCGCCCCTCTTTGTGCAGAAGTTAGGAGATTTCTCTTTTTCTTTCCCCCCTAGCTTTCCAACAGTTTGACGCTTTCCGCTATTT
>NW_021320056.1:70886-88866 GCF_001605985.2 Dendrobium catenatum
AATTCTATTAGAAGATCAAAAAGTATATCATTCATATAAAAATCGAACAATGAAGTAAATCATCTCCAACATCTCCTAAGAGAAAAGGGTGGGTGTCCATAACGCTCCCTAGACAAAACTCCCTCTCAAGTAAGGAATATGCTAAGCCCTCTCATATCAAAATAAGGAGCCGTTGTTGCCTGCTTTACACCTCAACCCCATTGCCGAGGACGTATTGTTTATTATTAAGGTAACTTAAACAACAATACTGATTTGTGAAATTGGGAAACTCTGTCACAACACTGAGGGGTATTTTACAAACAACATCTTCCTTTTATTTCCCATGTTAAAAATGGGCACTCTTGACAATCCAGTTTTGGAAAAAGCTTAAAACCTTTATATACTTCAATAGTGATAATTAGCACTCTAATGCGCCTTCCATTCTAGCCTACAGGGGAGAAAGTACTCCTCAAAGGTTCTATTCCCCTTCTATTTGAATCTATACCCCTGTAGCCACATCTTTTGCTTTATATTCCTAATCCACCACTCCTGAATCATTCACTTTGTTCTAAAAGACCCACTTTGTCCTCTTAGATCTTTCTTACAAAGCTCCCAAACATCATTCCTAAAAATTGATTCAATTTCTTCTTGCATTGCTAAAATCCAAAACTCATCAGTAAGGCTGATTAATGGTGGTGGGTTCAGTCATTAAGATAAGGCAAGAGTGGTTCACCTCCTTCCTAAGTCCATGTCTAGTCTTAATCACTAGAAGAGTCTCTAAGATCAAATCCTTGGGGTGACTTGTAGAGTATCTCCAATCTCTAGGCAAATGTTGAGAAGGTCCAAACCCTTCATCCAAATCAATATTTTCTACTCCTTGGGTGACTTCTCTTACTCTTCATTAATTTTGGTGTTCTACCCCCCTTCCCAAAATTTTCTACTCCACTTTAGTAATCTGTTTCAACATCATTATCATCTTCAACTCCAAATTTTTCTAGGATCAACTCATCAAATACTACATGGGTTGTCTCTTCCACCATCAAAGTTCTCTTGTTAAACACCCTAAAAGAACTTCCCAATAGTAGAAATATCCTAAGAACACTCCTTATCAGATTTAGGATCAAATTTTCCCCAAAGTAAGGAATTCGCATTATTTGAATGAAAACCTTACAACCAAAGACATGAAGGTGGGAAAGATTGGGTGTCCTACCCTTAAGGATCACAATGGGTGTCTTTTTCTAATTTAGCCCTAACATCTCACCCTATTCAACACATAACAAGCTGGTGTTAATTGCTTTCAGCCCAAAGTATTATTGGAGAGTGAATACTTAACAAGCATGGCTCTAGCGGCTTCCACCAAGGTCCGGTTTCTTTCTTTCAGCTACCCTGTCTGTTGAGGGGTCCTAGGAGCTGAGAAGTTGTGGCTAATCCCCTTGTCCTCAAAAAAATCACCAAATTTTCATTCTCAAACTCTCCCATGATCACCATAGATGGTCAAAGATCTCTCAGCCTAGCTTTTTCTGAATCCAAGTAGAAAATATTTTAAACTCCTCAAAAGACTCACTTTCATGTGATAGAAATCTAGTCCAACGATGAACCTCAAGTAGTCATCAACAATCACAAATCCATAGACTTTCCCTCCGAAGCTAGAAGTGCTAATGGGTCCAAATAAATCCATGTGAAGGACTTCTGAAGGTCTAGAAAGGTGCTAATATCCTTAATGGGGTGAAAGTGGAGTGGAACTTTGGCTTTCCTCAATTGACAGGCATCCACAAAGGTGGTCTTTTGAAACTTGAGTTTGGGGACCCTCTAACAAGGCTTTTTGGGTCACTTGCCTAGGGGTTTTCATACTTGCCATGACAAAGTCTCCGGTACCCCAAACCTCATCATCATTCACTGTTTTTTAAGCAAAGATGACAGCAGCACCAGTTTAAAATGTTATTTAAACAAGCATGTAGATTGTTGTTGATCCTTTTCGCTATAAATAGTGTTGTTACTTAAACTTCATATGCATGAAATGTGAAATAAATTGCATGATGGAAGCCGTTTTCATTAGAGGTTGACATGATGTTGACAAGTTTGTGCTTCAATCCATCTACAAGCAAAATATTTTCAATCATAAGGTTCCTTGGAATACCAATTATTACCTGTGCCTACTACCTTCTTGGTGGTGTTGTCTCAAGGTAACCTTGCTCCAGTCCTGGACCTCTCAATATAACAAACTAATTGGCAATCACCAGTCATTATGTCGAGGCAAAATCCCACTGTCCAGGCGTACCACATAACTGTCTTACGAGCCTTTTGTGGAGAGCCCCTCTAGAATGATTTCAAATGTTAGATATAGAACTTCAAACTAGGTTTGGGTCCCTCTTATGATAAAGTAGAAGCATATGCATGTGTGGTATGTTGTGGATCATGCACCTTAGGTCTCACACCCAAAATTGTGTACTATGGTGGGAACTTTGCAAGTTGTAGATGTGTCCTTAGCATGCCACAAAAAAACATCTGAACTCCAGGAAAAATGAGGATTTCTTAAGTGGTTTGAGTTATAATGCCTATTCCTAGGTTTTGGCAATTGATCAAAAGTATGTGTCATCCTAGTTTTCTTACATGTTTGTAATTCATTTTGAATATACAAATTAGTGCTCTTTAAGACCTCATTTTCAATCCTTAAATTTTTCTCCATCTCTTTAGACTTCTTAAAATCAGATTCAAGTGATGTGTGTGAAACTTTCAATTCATCATGCTTTTCAACTAATTCATAATGATTTTTATTTAACTTATCAAATTCCTCATGTAAAGTCATATGATTTGAATCAATCGTTTGATGGTCTTTAGTCAAAATTTCATGCTCTTTTTGAAGATTCAAGAATTCTAATTTCAAGCTAACATGTATTTTCTTTAATTTCCTATATGATGCATGAATCTTTTCAAAAACTTCAAGGAGTTGATCGTAGGAAAGTTCACATACCTCTTCTTAATCAAGATTGTCTTCCGCCATCAAGTACAATTTTGATGTCTCATCTTCGGGTTCCATCTCCGATGAGTCCGATACAGAATCTGCCCAAAATGCTTTTTGTACTCTCATCTTATCCTTCCTTAGCTTAGGTTTCTCCTCACCCTTTCCTTTGATTGAGTGATCTTTAAGTGTAGGGAAATCAGTTCTAACGTTTCCTGATTTCCTGCATTCATAACAAACGACATCAGAAGATCCTTTAGAATGCTTATGATCCTTACCTTTTCTCTAATGATGCTTTTGCTTCTTCCTTAGAAAGCTTTTGAATTGCCTTGTGATGAAGGCAACTTCATTGATTTCAGACCCGGAAGATTCAGAATTTAATTTGTGATCCTTCAGTGTAAATGTTTTCTCCTTCTTCTCACCTGCCTTTTTCTCTAATGATGCTTTTGCTTCTTCCTTAGAAAGCTTTTGAATTGCCTTGTGATGAAGGCAACTTCATTGATTTCAGACCCGGAAGATTCAGAATTTAATTTGTGATCCTTCAGTGTAAATGTTTTCTCCTTCTTCTCACCTGCCTCAAGATTTCTTTGATTCACCCCTTGCTCGTAAGCAATGAGTGAGCCAAGTAAGTTATCAATAGAATAATTATTCAAATCCTTAGATTAAGTGATTGCAGTGATTTTAGCATCATATGACGAAGGCAAGCATCTCAAAATCTTGTTTATTTTTTCATAGTTTGAAAGTTCTTTTCCTAATGCATGCAGTGAAGTAACTAGCATGCAGTGAAGTGAGTATATATGTAAATCTAGTATACATGTCAGAAACAGATTCAGATGGTTTCATACAAAAAAGTTCGTAGTCATGCAAGAGAATATTCAAACGAGATTGTTTAACTTCATTAGTTCCTTCATAAGTGATGCACAATTTATCCCAAATTTCTTTGCCAGTCGAACAAGTAGAAACACGCATGTAATCCTCAGATTTTAAAGCACATAAAAAGTAGTTCAAACATTTTGCATTCAATTAGGCTAAATCTCTTTCATCGAAAGTCCATTCATTAAAAGCAATTTCAGTTTTAACACCATTAATCTCATGAGAAGGTGGAGAATAACCTTCTTTGATAAGCATCCACATGCGATAATCAGTTGATTGTGAAAACATTGACATGCAGGTTTTCCAGAAATTAAATGGTATGTTGTCAAACAAAGGAGGTCGTATAATTGAATAACCTTCAGTAGTGTTTTGATTCCCAAAGTTAGCCATGGATCAAAATTCAAAAAGTTTTTAAACTAATTTTTATGAATCCCGCTCTGATACCACTTGAAAGTTAGTTAGGGATGTTAAGCCCTATAGAACTGTCCCAAGCTAACCAAGAGGGGGGGGGAATTGGTCCTTTCTTCTTCTATTTCTATGACAATAAAGTCAACTGGAAAGATGAACTTATTCTCCTTAACTTACACATCCTTTATCACCCCCCTTGGATAAGTGAATAATCTATCAATAAGCTGAAGGGTAATAGTGATGGGTTAAATTTCTGTTAGGTTAAGTCTCTTAAGTATGGAAAGGAGTATAAGATTTATGCTAGCTCTTAAGTCTAATAGTACTCTATTATAAAATTTATTCCTTATAGCCATATGAATAGTAAAACAATCAGGGTCCTAAAACTTTTGAGGGAACTTTTTTTGTAGGATTGCACTACATTCCTCAATAAGAGCAATACTTTCAAAGTCTTGTAATTTCATCTTCTAAAGAATTGCCTATCTTGGTTATACTTTTGAAAGTTTGTTAGGGATGTTAAGCCCTATGAACTTAGTCCCAAGCTAACCAAGAGAGGGGGGTGGGGTGGGTGAATTGGTATTTTAAAATTTCTTTTCACAAAGAACAAAAATCACATAAACCAAAATCACACCATGAGAAAACTAAATGCGAAAATTAAAACGCGGAAGCAAGAAAATAATAACATAAAGATTTATAGTGGTTCGGTCAACTTGACCTACGTCCACTCTCATAAGATCCTCTCTCTCTCTCTCTCTATCTATCTCCTCAAGGTCTTCTCAGGTCAAGGCAGCAGCAAAAGATTGTTCAAAATATTGAACAAGAGCTCTTAAATAGAAGAGCTTCAAAGGAGCTCATTAATTGCAAGTTGCCGACTATATCATCCAGGACGATATAGACATTGTCCTGGCTGATCAGTACAAATCTCAGAAGATTAGCCAGAGCATCACCCTAAATACAAACTGGATGATTTAAAATTGGCTTGATCATCCCGGATGATCTCACAATCATTCAAGCCGACCAGTTCAAATTAGAGGAAAATCGTCCAGAGCATCGCCGTGAATTTGTGCTGGCCGATATTTATCGTCCAGAAGTAACTAAGGTTTTTGAATAGATCGTCCTGGATGATCCTGCGATCATCCAGGATGATATGATCATATCAATCATCCTTAATTACTTTCTTAATTTTTCTGATTAATTAAGGTATAATTGTGAATATTGCCCAGGCCGATCTAAGATCGTCCTGGCCGATTACCAAAAAATACATAATACCTTAATTGTTTATGGCAGCAATTTCTTTCTGTTTTGATCTTATCATCCTGGTCGATACGTGTATCATCCAGAATGATCTATTAATGTCGGCTGCCTTAATTAAGAATCATGAATAGAATTTCTGTTTTAAACTAGATTGTCTAGGCCGATATAAATATCGACCTGGCCGATGTGAGTAAAAATAGAAATTCGAAGTCTTTCAAGTGTGTGTGTGTAAGGTTACTTAGCATCAGTCTCTTGGAACATTACAAATAGACTCAAGAAGAGAAAAAGCAAATTACAGACTAACTCAACCATAACCTATGCAATCTTGAACTGGCTTCGTTTGTTCTTCTGATCTTCGATTCCTGAAAAGTTAGAAGTAACAAACAGTCCAATAGAATCTATAGTATTTGTCAATCATCAAAACATAAGTCATAAAAATAGATTTGCAACAAAAGTGACATCCTACTCAACATAAAAGAGACAACAAGATAAGTAGTATTGTTAATACAAATGCATGAAGTGCGTGATCATTCAATCTCTCCAACTATTTGAACATTATTCAATGGTTGTCTTTGTTGTTGATTTTTCCCCCAGCGGGACGAGCTTCCTCTCGGGTAGATGGATCTCGAATAAATTGTCGAAGATAGCCCTGATGGATAAGTTTTTCAATCTCATCCTTGAAATGTCCATCCCAGGTGCAACTTTGCCCTTCCCATTGATTTGCTTAAACTACTTCCTGAGAGCATTTATAACTTTATTTGCAGAAATTTGCACCTCCATACGATGGATCGGATCAGCATATGAATGAACAGTATCGCATATGAGTGCTGAATAGAAGGGGCCATGATGAAGACCTCCAAGAAAGACCCCTCGGAGTAATTCAGGGTCTACTCCTGAAATCTGTCAAGCCTCGGTGGAAAATCGCTGAAAATACTCTTTCAATGATTTTCTGTTATTTTGATGGATCCCGGAGAGGTGGGAAGAATCTTTAGCAATTTTTTGATTGACCACAAATTGTTCGATGAATACTTTGGCCAATTTGATAAATGAGGGGATCGTTCTAGGTGGAAGCGAATAGAACCACGTTTGGGCCTGTCCTTTAAGGGTGGCAGGAAAGACTTGGCAGAGGAGCGCGCCCGAGGCTCGTCGAATATGCATGATGGTTCTATAGTAGTCTATATGATAAACGGGTCGGTTGTCCCATCGTAAGACTCAATGTTTGGTACTTTGAATTCGACCAGAATGGGGTGCTGAAGAATGGCTTCAGTTAGAGGTGATAACTCCAGGAAGTTCCTTTGTCAGAGAGCATGCCTCACATCTTCTCAGGGGAACTCTTCCCGTACCAATCTTTATAGTTTGTGACGTAGAGCATTGTGAGGGAGCTCAACAACGTGTGGTTGGGTAGAGTCTTCTGGGAGATCCGGAAGATTGTGAGGCTGCTGAGTCGAGGGAAAAGGATATATAGAACTCGCTGTATCGGCAAGTTCATTGTCATGTCGTCACTGAGGATGTCTTCTAGATGATGGAAGATGAATTTCTACTTAAAGATGTTCAAATTGAACATCTTCAACCCGCGGTGGATCCCGAGGGAGAAGGACCTCCTTCAGTTCTACCAGTGCCGGCTGCCAATTCTCTCATAGTAGTTCAAGTATCTCATTCTGAGATTCTTTCATCTTTCAGATTCTTTCTTCTAAAGAAGGTCCCGAGGGTCCTTCTATTGCAGCATTTTGCCCCCCAGGATGAAAAGAGGTAGACATTGGGCATCCGTGATTCACAGACTAATTTTTGGATTGGTGGGAGTTGGAGCGGGAAGCTCCAATGATGCGATTGCTACGTCTGTTAACCATTGCAGTAATAATTGAAGTAGTGGGATAATTTTCCCACAGACGGCGCCAAGCTGTTATGGGCTAGAATATACGCGGCGGTAGAGTTTGTAAATTTCCATCCGAGCATTGTACAAATATTCAGCACACAAACAGGAAAGAAAATGAACACCAGGATTTTTATGTGGAAAACCCTGAAAAGTGGAAAAACCACAGTTGAAAAGTTCCACTATTGTTGCGTAAATTACAAGTTGTTTCGTCCCACAAGTCAGGATGATCAGATTACTATAAGTTTCTTCTGAATTGAAATAAAGTTGTGGAGAATTCCGGTGTTTCCCGAATATTCGGCGTATACAGTCGGCGGAAAGAACTCAGTCGGTGGTCGAGGAGGAGCTGATTCTCCTCCTTCTTCTCTTCTTCTTTTCTTCTTCTTGCTTGCCTCCTCTTGTGAAGAATGAGGGCTCTATTTTTAGTTTTTCTGGAGTGGCATGGCTTGTAAATAGGTGTTAGATCAGGGGCAAATAGGGATTGGTCAAATGGACGACCGATATTGAATCCTTCAATCGTACACCATTCGTTGGACATTTGAAGGCCTTATTGATGTCAGAATTTGGCGATCTTGGACTCGTTGGATTCGTCTTGTTGAGCCGCTCGATTACACTATAAGATTGTTAAGATCGAAGATTGTTTGGTAATTCAAATTGTGGTACGAGCTTTCCAGCAGCACTTCGGGTGCTTGATTTGGGCTCACTTCAGCTCGGATCGAGTTAAATTTGGTGTCGTTGGCTTCGTATTTCTGAGACGCTCAGTTTGACAATAAGATCGCTGAAATTAGAGTTCAGATGCTCCTAAATTTATTTTTTGAAGTTTCCCGTTAGATTCTTCCTCGAGATTCGTGCTTGATTAAGATAATTTTTTGAGAATATATCAAATATCATCACAAATAAAATTTAGTAATGTTAGTATAAATACCAACTTATTGCACCTCTTATCTACACAATAAAAAAAATAACAAAATTAAAATCTCTAAGGCAATTAAGATCCTCCAACTGATTCTGAACAATGCCACCCTTATGATTTTCGGAAGCACTTTGAAGCAGCTTGATGACATTAGCATTATCCCCTTCAACAATGATCTCTTTATATTCAAACATCCACCTCTGTAAGAACTAACCCAAAGACTGAACAACAAGCATCTCCAATTGGCATACATCCCAATGAGTCCATTGAATCCAAATGCAAAGAGAAATATCCCTTTATGATCTTTGAAAACTCCTTCAATACTAGCCTTGTAGGAAGAAAGCAAGCAAACATCCACATTCACTTTGATCCAATCGGGAGGGGGAGGATGCCAAGATTTCTTTAACAGTCAAAACGGCTGATTAACATCCCATATGCTCGATTTAACATTAGTAGAAAAGATTGAAGTAATAATAGTAATGTATGTTTGATGGAATAAACAAGGTACTTATTTTTTATCACCATAAACTCCTTTGTTTCTTGACTTCCATGACAAAAAAGCCGCAGTATAATAGATTCTTCTCATCAAAACTGATTAGAAGTAACCCGTTCTAGCCATCCACAACAATTAATAAAAGACTGAAATATTGGAATTGCAAACCCCCATTTATTCATGATTAAAATGATCTAAACCAATTTTAAACACCCCGCTACCACATGCTCAAAGTCCTCCACCTTTAAACAACCTCTATGAAATGTATTATCATCATTCAATTTCCTATGCATAAGAAAATGAAATGTAGGAATGACATTATGAAATATCTTCCTCCAAAAAATTTCCACACGAGGATTAAGTTTAATCATTTTAATCAACCCCCAATAACACTTCACAGGTTTATAACATACCATAGCATCGAAAGAAAGAGTAGAAATCATCTTACTCGTACTCTGCCACATAAGTTCCACTTGATCTTCAACCATTTCAGAATGGATCTTTGAATTACATATAAGTTCCTCCCCAAAATAACTTTGTAGGAGTTCAATGTTCCAACCTCCATTCATAATGAACTTGTCCACCATTAGTTTAGAATCAACAGAAATCGAAACAAAAGTTGTCCAGTTAATATAAACTTTATCCAGTATCCATACATAATTAAGAGCGTTAATAGATCTTTGGTTCGCTATTCTCCATCTGATGATAGAATTTAGAGCTTTAACCCCATCTGCAACTATCTTCCCTGCAGCAGAAAAACTTTTCTTTGAACCAGAATTCCCAATTCTTAACCCGTATCTAGTAGACAATGTCTTATAGAATAAAGAATATTTATCAATGAAGTAATTCCAAGCCAACTTAGCTCTCACAGGACCCAATCTATCCATATAAGAGTATAAACCACATCTAACCATGTTAAATTGTTAATATAATGAATACCATTCTTCCGATCCTATTTATGCCATGAAAAGTTCCTACACATCTTATCAATATCACTAAGAATACTCTTATGAATAAGATAATCAATGCATTGAAAATTAGAAGCATAATTTGTGACATGTATTCCCATCTAGGACATGCATTATCATCTTTTAGAAGAATTATTCTCCCCTGCAAGGAAATAAATTTGTTTCCCCAAGCATTTAGTTTTCCCAAAGATTTCTCTAAAATGCCATGAAAATCAGCACGAACAAGCCTTCTTAATGTAATCTTCACACCCAAATATATCATCTCTTTAAAAGGTCTAGGACCCATTAACCAACCTATAGTTCTCCTCTTCCTTTTCTTAACAACTATACCAAAAAAAATAGATTTTGATAATTAATATTTTGACCCGTCCAATCATAGAAATCCATAAGGATCTTCCTAATCACTTTTACCATTTTAATAATTACATCAGAAAAGATAATAATATCATCTGCATAAAGCAAATGGGAAATTCTTCGTATATCTGGATGCAATTTAATACCAACTATCACCTTTTAGAATCAACGAATTAGATAGCAGCTGAGAACACAAAATGAACAAAAATGGAGAAAGTGGACAACCTTGGTGAAATGCAATATTTGCCATTATTAAATTGGAATAATTCCCATTATTCAACACATAAAACTTAACATCCACTACACATTCCATAATCAGTTTAGAAAATTTCATGGGAAAATGGAAATACCTCAAGATATGATCCATAACAAACCAACTTATACTATCACAAGCTTGCTCCATATCGATCTTGAAGGAAACCAAGCCTTTAGTAGATTTAGAAAATCTAAATCAATGAAAAATTTATTGGCCATCAAAATATGTTCTGAAATAGACCTTCCCTTCAAGAATGCTACTTCTTCTTTTGAGATAAGCTTAGGCATCATAACATACATTCTATTAAGAGGAATTTTAGCCATTAACTTATAAATATACTTACAAAAACTAATTGGCCTGAAATGAGTAGAAGTAGAGGGATTTTCAACTTTAGGGATAAGCAAACAATCGTTTCTTTCCAATCCCAATCCTTAGCACTCGAAGAAATAATTTGATAGATTGCAATCCAAAATGTCATTTTTCTATAATAGACCAATAACTCTTAATGAAAGAGTGAGAGATGCCATCATCACCATGGGATTTATCCCCCCTCAGATCTCATACGACTCCCATAACTTCCTCCTAACAAAGCACTGCCTCCAGCAAACTTCTGTCATGATCATCTAGGATGGACAAATTGAAAGGCCATCCCTCCAAAATACAATCCCTCTCCCACCATTTATTACTGAAAAAATTGAAGAAAATTTCTTCAATTTGATTTTGTTCTTCAATCTCCCACACATTTTTCTTTAATATTCGAAATCCAGTTCAAGTTCCTTCTTCCATTAGCATAAGAATGAAAAAATCTTATTTTAATATCTCCATCAGATAGCCAATTAACTTTATCCAGTTGTCTCTAAAATGTATTTAATGTATCTAAAGTGCTATTGAGTTCATTCACCTTTTAACTGAGCAGCACAATCTTATCATCTGAGAGCCCTCCTTACTAGCTTCCTCCACTTGTAGTTCCTTTTTTTTGTGGAAAACCCACAAAGGGGAATGCGCGTTAATATAAAAAAAACAATTATAAGGTCCTTAATGGGCCCTCAAACTCAAAGAAAGAGCACCCAAAAAGATGGAAAACACGAAGAATTAGCATTCAGCTCCAACTTCCCATCAATAAAAGCATCACCAGAAATACCTGCACTAAAAAAATTTTGCAAAACGGGTGAATTCCAAAATTGAATAAACACCAAAAATCACACATGATTGCAGGTAGATAGATCCAACAAATATTCATAATTCCGGTAAGAAGGAAGCAACAAAAGGCAAAAATAATAATCAGAATATTCTCAGCTGGGATAGCAAAATGGGCAGCAACAACCTTATAGTCTAGCTTAGCAATGACATAAAAAAAAAACTTGAAGAAAGGCAATACCTATTCTCCTCCATCTTAGCTAGGTAATATACAAACTTGAAATGAACAGTAACAACAATATAACCAAAGAAATTGAGTAGTAAAAACAAGAGGTAGAAAATCCAACCAAGAAAAGTAATTAGAAGAACGGTAGGGAGACAATAAATACTCCACCTAGTAGTTCATAATACAATACTCCTTAGCAGCGCCCAACAGCCAAGCTGAGAAAGGCCGATCAAAGAACACCAGCTACCCCCAAACTCCATGCTTAACCACTAGGAATTAAATAGAGCCCCAAAATCATTAAGAATAATTCTACAGTTAAACGAGATCTAAAGCCCAATTGCATCACTGCCCCAAGGATACTAGGAATCACCCAACCACTAAGCTGCATAAACACCCATAAACATAAACACCAAAAAGAAACATTGGACATAAAAGGGAAGAAATTGAAATAAAATTTGTCACCCAAAAAGCCAGAAAAGGCCTCAGCTAGAGCAAGGAAACAGCAACCCAGAAAACAAGTAGCAAGCACAAGCACCCGAGAAATCCCCACACCAGACAACTCAATGATCCAGGAAACCAACAACCAACAAGCATCAAAAAGCCTAAAATAAGCACAAAAAACATAGCAACAAAGAGGATCACACCCTCCTAAATCACACCCAGTCTAAAAATACTCCAGCCTATACGAAATAGCCTCAAATAGCTCCAAGGAATAAGGCTTCTAACCCATCCACCTGAGAAAATCCAGCAAGCATAAACAATTATGTCGGTTAAAGTACAACAAAACAATCAACCAAAAATAAACTCCCATAGTACCATTAAGAATTAACATAAGGTAAACTAGTCTTCTCCAATCTTAATAGGCCTTTTAGAGGAAGAGGAAGATTAGAAACTGAGAAATCAACCATGGAATCCAAACAACTGCCCCACTTGGCCATTGAATGAGCATAAGCATTTCCCTCCATAAGAATAACAAAAAAAGAGCAGTTTTAAAGGCTCAATAAATTCTTAATGTCCCTCCTCATATAAAAAATTTAGAAGAACAAGCAGTATCATCCCTTGAGTTAAAATAGTGATAGCAGTAATTAGAACCCACCTCAACCACAATATTAATGTAATCAACAGAGAAACAAATTCTTATTCCTTGAAGAAAAGCATAGGTAGAAGCAAAATTGACATCACAATGAACTAAAAGTCCATCAAAACCCAAAATGAAATTACGATTAGAGTCTCTGAGGACACCACCACAGCCCACAATACAATTGATGATAACTCCATCAACATTCAACTTAAGAAAGTTGAAAGGAGGCTTCACCCAAAAAATACACTTAGGAACTTTATGAAGAATATCCATCTCCAATTTAATACCTAAATAAGCCATTGTAGAGAAATAATTTTTGAAATTTTTGACAGAAAGTAACTTAGTTGAATAAATAGCCACAACATTATCTTTAACATTTTGAATTATTCTATGGTGGTTCATAACCGCACCATTGAAATGAGAATTATTCTTATCCAACCATAAGTAGCAAAGGATAAGGGAAGGAATGACATTTCTGATATGGCCTTTGGATTTAACAAACCAACAATTAAGTAAGGAATAAATAGAACCCATAGCATTAAAATAATTTAAATGGAAAATGTCATCAAAATAAGTACAGGCTTTGACAACAAATGGACCAGAAACAAAAATATAGTGCATATTATCCATATGATAATAACATTGGCATTTAGATGGAAGGATGAAGCCTCTTTTAATGAAATTATCATCCTTAGGAATAAACTTATGTGAAATTCTCGAGATAAAGACAAAAACCATAGAAGGAATACTTTTAT
Organism: Dendrobium catenatum; assembly: GCF_001605985.2. Lineage (NCBI taxonomy): Eukaryota > Viridiplantae > Streptophyta > Magnoliopsida > Asparagales > Orchidaceae > Dendrobium > Dendrobium catenatum. The sequence goes on from NW_021320056.1 coordinate 84,410, forward strand.
GCCATATTATATTGAAAATCTTGGAATCCACTTGCTAAGATCTAAAAGAATGCCAAGCATCCTTTAATCTAAATCACCAATCTTTAGTTAAAGAATATACTTAAACATCATTAGAATTACTGTTCAGAGGAATATTCAAAATTTACTGAATAATTAAATCAGGAAGAACACCTTTTCTCAAAATATTGGGCAACCATAAAATTAGCCCAAAATGATCTTTTCAAAATCCTAACCGTTATCAGTAAAATAATAATTCACCTTCAGAGCAGAATTGGAGGAAGTATTAGTTATAGAATCAATTGATTGGCCCCCCAACCAATGATCCTTCTAAAAGAAAGTATTACCACTACTAAGACCCCAACAGATGAAAGGCTCAACAGCCCATTTAACTTTGCACAAATGTTGTTACACTTTAGATTTACTTTTATTAAAATAACACGTGATGGGATGCTTCCCCCCACAATATTGGGCAACCATAAAATTAGCCCAAAGGCTCAAATTAGAATGAAAATTATACCTTAAATTGAAGAGAAATCATAGGCCAAATCATTTAAATACTTACACCCGAAAGCCCCTTCCTCCAAAGTGCCACAACATTTATCCCATGTGGACCAGTGAATTTTTGAATTACTACTAGTCCCTTTCCAAAAAAAACTTATTGAAAATTCTATCAATCCTATTACACACCGCCTGAGTAGGAAGCAATGTTTGAAAATTGTAGATAGGTATAAAATAAAGAGTACTCTTGATAAGGATTTACTAAACTCCAAAGCTTAAAAAATTATAATCCCAAGACAAAAGTTTGTTATGCGCAACCAAAATTAAATCATCAAAAAGTAAAGATTTCTTTCTACCCTTATAAAGAGGTACCCAAATATTTTTTAAAGGCAAAAAACCATGATTGAAACTAGTTAAATTCTTAATAGCCACAATATGATCATAAGGGACTTTCATAGTAGAAATAAAGCAACACTTATATTTATTAAGAGCTAGACCAATCAAAAATTCATAATGGTTAAAAAACCTCAAAAATCTATGAATCTTATTCATAAAAATGAGAAAGTCATCAGGATAACATAAGTGTTATATATTAAAACAACCTAACATTCTAAAGTAAAGGCTATGGTACTTCTCAAAATGATCGACAATAACTCTAAAAAGGTATTCAACCATAATAATGAAGAGGGTAGGAGATATAGGATCACCTTTTCTCAGCCCATAAGAAGCCTTAAAAAAATCATGGCTCTTACCATTAATAATGACAGAAAAGTAAGGCCTTTCAATGCAATTTTTAAAATGGTTGATAAAATTTAAATCGAAACCAAACAACTCCATATTTTTATAAATGAAATTCCAATCAATATTATCTTAAGCTTTAGCAATATTTAGTTTCAGACTCAATTTACCACCTCGAACCTTGACATCAAAATCTTGAAAAAATTCTTGAGCCAAAAGGATATCAGCAATAGCACACCCTTTAACAAAGCCCATTTGAAAAGGGGAAATATATTTTGGTAGAAACACAGTTAACCGATTCATCAAAATTTTAGAAAGTAGTTTATAAAAAAGGTGCAAAGACTAATCAGTTTAAAGTCATTACAAGTACTCACAAAATTATTCTTGGGAAAAAGCACAATAGAAGTAGAAGTAAAAAACTTAGGAATAGAGTTACCATCTAAGAAATCAATAACCGCAGAAAAGATATCATTTCCAATAATAGGCCAAGTTTTCTAAAAAAACTTTGTCGTGAAGCCATCCGGGCCAGCAACCAACTCACCATTCATACCAAAAACAGTCTCTTTAACCTCCTTAAAAGAAAGACATTTAGACAAACAAACATTATCATTGTAAGAAATAAGATTAGGAATGATACATGGATTGTCAATAATATAAGGTTTAAAGGCTTTATTAAGATAATTTTTAAAACATAAAATAACTAAATTAGCAATTTCAATACCATCCTCAATAATAGAGCCATCAACATGATTAAATTTATGAATATCATTAATAACATGTTTCTGATTAACCAAGGCATGAAAATATTTAGTCTTAGTATCACTTTCAACCAGATGTTTAACAACCGCTTTTTCCTTCCAAAAAATTTTCTCCTGGACTTATAATTTATAAAGGCCATCTTTAGCCTCTCTTAATAAACAAAAACTATCTTTAGAAGGCACAAATTGATACGGAGTCTCATAGGAATTCACCATATCTTCCACAATTAAAATGTTGGAAAAAAGATTCTTAAAAACATTATAATTCGACCAATTTAAAATTTTCTTAAGCCTTTTCAACATAAATCAAAATATTCTCATACCAAAAATAGAATTATCCATATAAAAAGGGGCATACCAATTATCCTTAACCAAGTTCATAAAAGAATCATGAAGTAACCACATGTTTTGAAATCAAAATTGGAAAGGAAAATCTCTAGCTCAAGTCTTAATTTTAATAAGAAGAGGAGAATGATCAGAGAGGATCCTAATAAGATGCTCAACATTACTAGACACAAAATAATTAAGCCAATAATCATAAAAAAACTATATCTAACCTTTGCCATAAATGATCACGATGCCAAGTGAAATTATTACCAGAGAAATCAATATCAATTAAGTTACAAACCATAATCATATTATTAAAATTCTCCATATAATGATAGATATGAAGAGAGCCCCATATGTGCTCAGACGGGTTAGCTATAATACTAAGTCTCCACCAACAAGCAAGGGAAGACTTCAAAGACTACGAAAGTGGGTAATTTGTTTCAATAAAATCTTTCTGGTGTAACGAGAAGAAGCAGCATAAATAAAGGATGTATAATATTAAAAATTAGAACTTTTAATATTACAATGCCTAACTTTAGTAAAATCACCAATAATATCTACCCTAACATAATCTTTCCAAAAGCCCATATTTTATTGGCCACATTCGACATAGCATATTCAAATCCCAGAAAGTTAGCAAGTATTAAGTAACTTATTAGAAGAGATAAGAGGCTCAAGCAAGACAAGAATCAAAACATTATAAATACGGCTTAAAGTTTAACTCTAATCTTAGAAGAAGGGCTCCCAAATGCCCCTAACATTCCAAATAATAGCATTAAACATAAAAAATAGAGGGTTAATGAGAAGTGTGCAAATGGGTGTTTCTAGGTGATTATAATATGACATTTCATTGCTTCCTACCTCTCTATTTGTAGTTCCATCATTTCCTTCTTAAGACCTTTCTTCAAAACATTAAGATATTTTAGTTTAGCTTTACTCCAATAGTATAAAGACTTTAGAGTTCTTTTAAACATAGTATTTATGATTTCTTGATAACTCCCAAAAGCTTTTTTATTCTAGGCATTAAACAATATAGCAGTAGAAGCATAGTAAGATGACAAAAAATCCTCAAATCTAATTACTCTTTTAGCTTTAGGAATTTTACATAAACGATTCAGCATAATAGGACAATGGTCTGAAGCAATCCTCACAAAATAATGAACCACCATAAACAGAGAAGAATCTAATGTCATGGAGTTCAAATAACACCTATGCATTATTTTCAAAATACGAGTTGCACCAACCATGATATTACACCAAGTGAATCTAGGACACAGAAAATCGGCCTCATGAAAAATATTGTTTGTCAAAAATTATTGCATTTCCTTAGAGCCTTGGGAAAAAATAAACCTCTTTCTACTTTTCTTATCACCTTTAGCCAAAATACAATTAAAGTCCCCTCCCATAACTGATGGATTATCCTTGGAAGAATACAATTCAATATCCCTCCAAACTGTTGAGTCTAGTAATTAGGTTATTAAGCCTAAGTGAGTGTCCCAAGGCTACCAAGAGGGGGGTGAATTGGTAGTTTAAAAATTAAGTCCCCTTTTTAAAATTATTGAACCAAAATAAAAATTTCTTTTAAATTTTGTAGAAAAATGTTTTTCAACCACAAAGTTTTTAAAACTGAAATTTAAAGTGCGGAAATGTAAAAACAGTAAAGTAAATGACACCAGATTTATAGTGGTTCGGTCTATAACCAGACCTACATCCACTCCCCAGAGGCACCCTCTGAGTATTGCACTAATACCAATAGTGACTCTCCTTTTGCACCCACAGCAAGGCGGAGAAGCCTTTACAACACACTCTTTTCACCACTCCCCGGTGCGGCAAAGAACCGTCCGTCCTTTTACACAATACCCAATGTTGGCAGAGAACCGTCCGTCCTTTTACACAAAACCCAGTGTTGGCAGAGAACCGTCATCCTTTCACACCCTCCAAGTGTAGGCAGAGAACCTTCGTCCTTTCACACCCTCCAAGTGTCGGCAGAGAACCCTTCGTCCTTTCACACTCTCCAAGTGTAAAGGCGCAGAGAACTTACAACTGTTCACACTCTCCAAGTTGTAGGCAGAGAACCTTACGGCTGTTCACAGCTCTCCAAGTGTCGGTAGAGAACCGGATCTCCCTTGACAG
>NW_021320056.1:88966-100766 GCF_001605985.2 Dendrobium catenatum
CCGAACCATTCACAAGTAGAGGACTCTACCTTTAAAATCCAAGTGAAGCCTTCTGCTCCAGTGGTGGGAATCCTCCCTTGAATGCTCTCTTCCACTTCTCCTTGGCTATTCTCTCAATAGGCACGAAGATCAAATGACAAAAGATTGGGTGGCAGTCTAATTTGGACTATTTATACTAAGACAAGAAATACCACCAAAAACTACAAATATTCAATTCTGTACGCAGTGGATGTCCCGTACGATGTGGATCGTCTTGGACGATTTTACTTAAACGATCTGAAAACGACCTATTTGAATATGTGTACGAAATGTCTCGTACAGCTGATCGTCCTGTACGAACTAGGTTCGTCCAGTACGAACGGTTATTTCAAGGTCGATTCTAGAAACTGCTGAAAACTGTTCTAAGTCGGTTAATCGTTTGGACGATATTTTATTCGTCTGGACAAAAATTTTACAGAGGACCAATCGCCACGGACGATAATCTAATTTCGTCTGGATGAAACTTTTCCAGAGACCCGATCATCCTGGACGATTATTAATTTCGTCTGTACGAAATGTTTCCAGAGGACCAGTCGCCACGGACGATAATGTAAATTCGTCTGAACAAAAATTTTCCAGTGAACCAATCGTTATGTACGATATTTTATTTCGTCCTGGACGAATAGGACTAAGAAAAAAAATTTTCGAGCAAGTTCCTATTTGTTCCATATGCTCTATAGGAGATAACTCTCTGATCATCCAGTACGAACAAACATCCTCCTGTACGATCAGTATAAATTTTATATGATCTCCTTATTTGTGTGTATATTTTTATTCACTCAAAATACAATCACTCCCTTTCAATTTGATTTCTAAAAAAAAGTGTAAGCTTCAAATTTTACAAAGTATCGCATGCTGAATTTAATTTGAAGTCTTCGTAGTCTGGAGTTAATTTTTCCTGAAATGTTAGTACACACAACAGCAAATGCAATTCTTCTAAAAAATGTTAGGAGATAACTACACATTTGAACAATAATGTTTGGAATCATCAAAACTTCATAAGTTGCAAAAATGTAAAGCATGCAAATAGCAACTATCTTAACACAAACTTCCCTTCTCAAATACACTTCTTTACTCCCATAAATTGTAGAGATCATCCACACTCCCTTATTGAGAATATTAAGATCCCCAATAATATATTGAGAAGAAGATTTTAACATATAAAAAGATGCCAACATAGAATTCCAAAGAACCAAGATACCACCCGACAACCCATTTGAGGGAATATAACAAAAGTTCCAATCAAAACCAATAAGTAAATTAACTCCCTTTCTATCAAAGAAAGTTAATTTAGTCTCCAACAACCCAACAAAAACAATCACATTATCCATCACCAATTCCTTAAAATATAGAGAAGCTTTCCTCTTCTTAGCTCCTATACAATTCCAAAATAGTAAGGTCATTTTAAAGAATATGAGGGGAATTATCCCCCCATTTCCCTTTACCTTCCATTTTTGTTTTTATTTCTAGAACTCAACTTAATAGGACCCAATCATTTAAGTTTTTTAGCTAGCTTTCTCTTACCCGCAACAGAATCAATCTCTCCACCCCCACTAGCATCCACACTCACCTTATTATAGACCTCCACATCCTCCATAGTTGAGACTTCACCACCAGGATTAGCAATAGTAGAATCCCATACCTTAATATAAATAACTAGCCCACTGAATAGACTAAAACCCACTTCATCTTTCGAACCAGCAAGCATATTAAACTTATTAGCACATAGAGTATGAAAAGAAGAATTTAAATTGGAAGACTTACCCACTAGCACACCATCAATCTCAAGAGTAGATGAACCTGCCAAGTCTTTATTAATATTTCTTAAAAAACCTTCACTACGAGCCAAATCAATAGATCTTTCCATATCAGATAACTCTATGTCCCTTCTATCATCAACCACAACCTCCTTTTTTTTTAGGGGAAACCCACTAAGGTGCCTACGCGTTAATTAAGATAAAAATTATATAGTCCTTAAGGGGACCTCAAGCTCGCTATTGCTCAAAGAGATACAAAAATAAAAAGAAAAAAAACCTAGGAGCTCGTGTTCCCCACTAAAGAGTAATAATAAATCACCTAGGTACAATATACGATGCTTAAGGGGAAGCACCCAAAAAAGAAGGTGCAAAATAAAAAAAATTAAAAGGCTCCTTGCAACCAGTTTTAGTGCCATACTTACGATCATCAACACCAAAAAGATCCTACAAAAAAAGCTAAAAGGAAAAATAGACATAGCAGTAATATGGCCTAAGCAATATGTAAGGATATTCTCATAAGTTAATCCAAGAAAAATTGTACAACTTTAAGCCAAAAAGGAGTAAAAAATAATAAAAATTAATGAGAAAGAAATGAACTAAGGGCCGGCACCACTGAAAGCAAAAATGGGGATAAAGACTGACAGAGCTCCGGATTAAATTAGTATAAGCAGCCTCATAAATGTAATCTACAAGCCACTCATTCTAAACCTCGGATGAAAACACCAACCAGCCCTCTAAATAACTCAAATAGCAGAGCTTAACATAAATAATAAAATAACACACCACCTCCATATTATCACAAGGATTCAACTAATGGTCACTGTGTTTGTCTAAAATGATTCTGCTTATAGGGTTCGAATGCAAAGAGTATGACTATAGTATTCTGTAGGACAAAATGATCGTAGTCATTTATACTCAACACAAACAGGTCAATGGGAGGGGAAATGGGATTATACATACAATTAACTATGGAGGATAGAGGCTTTCACCTACACACCTCATTGGGTAATAATATGTATTACCCAAAGTTCACGAGATTTCCCCCATTCGATACATTAGATAGAATTGAGTTTATTTGATATGGGGATCAGTTTCCTATGGGCTGTAAGCCCCTATGGTTAATTACATCTTAGACCTCGATTTAAGAAGATTCTCGATTAAGGGTATTATAATTTTCTCCCAAATAAGTTTAGCACAAAGGGATTTTAATGCTTTCCTATTCAAAGGGAAAGATAGGCTTAATTTAGGTTAATCAATACATATGACTCAATATTAACACTCAGCATGTCCGTAGAAGAGAAAGCTGGAGAGAAAGAAAAGATAATCACATTCAAGCATACATGAGTAAAAGAGGGACATGGCGTCATCTGTGTGATGCAGACGGATAGGATTTATAGCCCCTGAAAGAAAAGGAAGCTTACGCACCGATAAGGCATGTAGTGGTACACTCATACCACTAGCTTTAGTTCCTAAATCTATAACAGATATAGTATCGTATGCATGTCACTAACATCTATGACCTAATTAATATAATCTAGGCTTATACCTTGCCTAAAAAGGAATCCAGCTAAAACAACCTAATCGTATAAAATTCATTATTTTTGGTCCTTATGAAAGATGGGTGGGTGGATAACTTCTTGAAATTTGAGGCTGACATCTAGAGATGTTCCTAAAGTGGCCCCGCACATATGAGTGGTATTATGCTTCTAAAAAAACTAATGCAATTAAATCTTAATTTTAATTAGTTGCTAAGGCGATGCATGCTGATCAAAGTCTCCAAATTAGAAATGTATGAATTTTTAAAAAGGCTTATAAAAAATAATTTTTAGAAAGATTAAGCTTCCTCAAGTCTAGCACTTCATCCTCAAAGGCCAAATTATCTGCACTTTACCCACAGGAGGGGAAGTGTCTAAATAAGGAAGAGAGGGAATGCATTAAGATGCATGTGACCCAGATGATTTCAGCTATTCCCAAGATCATTTTGTTTCTATGTGATTTTATTCTTAAAAATTTATCATTAATTACGAGTAGAAGAATTTTTATTTCTAAGAGCCTAACGAGTCAGGCACATGCACATAAAAGAAATAAACCTATAATAAGCATGCCATTTTTACTGTGCAAACAAAGTTAATAAACTATAACAAAAATAACATAAAGAGTGTCCAAAGTCCATGATAAGTTCCATACAATATACATCATAGAGTATAGAAAAGTAGTGGTGGTTGGGCTCTACCGTCAACAACTCGTGTTCTACTCCTATGTAATGATGCAAAGCTTAAAACAAGGAATTTTTTATCTCAATCTTCATCTTTACTTTCTTGATTTGTCTACGGATCGTCTTCCCTCCTTTCGGTTCCACGTAGTGTGTGCTCCAAAAGGATGTTGAAATGAAAAAGAAAACTCTCCATAAGAGGTTTACTTTTCCCTTTGGACACCTTTACATTTGAAAATGCCTTATTTTAGATTTTCATAACACTTGACAATGAATTAATTACATTAGCAAAATAAAAATAAACAAAATAATTTAGACTCTCCTGTAGGATTATCCTAAGCAGTTATAATCAAAACATCAAAACAGTTATATATATGAAGTAAAATTGCTCAAATCAATCCACTTGGTCGTGCTCTATTTATTTGGGGCAAAGCAGCTGAAGCACTAGTAGTAGTTATATATTTTATAAAATTTTAGCCCCCTTTAGCCCTATGTGAGCATGGCCACATACAGGAAAACATTATTAGTATAAAAAGAGTTCCTAACCTATGGGTATTCTATCGCTCACAATATAGTACAGGAAAGAACTAGTGGTCATCACAAAAAATATCAAAGAAAGCTAAAATAAATAACAAAAACAAATAGCAGATGTTTCACATGAAAGACATCACAATACAGGGACAGAATGAAAAGAAGAACACAGGCCTAACCTAGAACTAGAAGTCATGTCCTAATAAATAAGTCTAGGTGTGTGTAGTAGGCAGTGTAGTTTTGGGTATGTCCTATATAGGATGATTTAATTATAATTTTTTATATTTTGGTTAGTTAAATGCAAAAAGAGAAGTTTTTGTTTAAGTTTAAATATTAGTATTTTAAGATTAATTTCAGGGACTTATTTTTAATGTTTATTTGATTACCACCTTTATTTCTCACCGAGGCCGACATGTTTATTTCACACTCCATTGGGCTAACTTAATAGCCTCATTGGCTTGGGTTACCTAGTGGTAACCAATTTTGTTAGGTTAATTTAATTGGTTGTAAATTAGAAAAAAGGGTGAATTAAGCAATTTATTAATGAAGAGGTTTGTTAATTAATTTAAAAATATTAGTCTAAGGTTTGATCTTTAGAAGTCTTTTATCCTAATGAGTTTTAGTTTAGAGTTTATTCTCCTAATTTAGTCTACATCTTTTAAGTTTTAGGTTTGTTAAAGGTTGATTATTAAATTAGTTAAATTTTATTTAAATTTTGCATTTTTCTGTGGTTGTGCTCATTAATTATGGTTTGAGTAAAGATTAAGTGTTTTAGTGCATTTTAAGTAATTGAATTATTATTCATTTGGTTAGTTTATTATTAGTATATTAAAGCACACTAAACCTAAGAAAATGTGTCGTTAAATTTATATTTTGATGTCTTTATACTATAAGGAGCATGCACCCTAAGTCTATATTACTAAGACTCGGTCCTTAATTTTTATCCTTAGGTGTCACTAAAGTTATGAGATGAAAAGAAGTTTTATTTCTAACCCTTAGGACATTTGTACATGTGTTAAGAGGTTTAGAGATCTAAAATAAAAGATTGCAATCCTAGTTATAAATAAAGTTTCTATTGAAAGTTCGTTAGGGATATTAAGCCCTTAAGAACTAGCCCGAGGCTAACTAATAGGGAGGGGGGGATTGGTATTTTTTTAAAAAAATTCTTTATGTAAAGAACTACAAAACTTAAAACCAAATCACCACAGAAATCAAAGTGCAAAAATAAAAAAATGCGGAAGCAAAACAAAGAAAGATCACTCCAGATTTATGGTGGTTCGGTCAATTCTTGACCTACGTCCACTCCTTGGAGGCACCCTCCGAGTATTACACTAACTAATTATCTCTCCTTTAGCTCCTAAAGCTAGGCAGAGAAGCCTTTATAATATACTCCTTTTCACCAACCCGAGTGCGGTAGAGAACTGACTCCTTTTGCTTCCTCCTGAAACGGGCAGAGAACCCAAACCTTTTGCTGAAGTTGACCTCCCAAGAACCTCCCAAGGATGAAGGACGAAGAACAGAGATGACGACTTGGAACCCTCCTTGGAGCAACCTTTGTGAACCCTCTCACAAACACACCCTCACAAGTTCCTCTCTCTCTCTCTCCCTCTCCCAAGGCTCTCTCAGTTCAAGACAGCAGCACTCAAGGTCTTATTGCATGAGTAAATTTGAGTCCTTTAAATAGAATTTCAAGAGCTGACATTATCATCCAGGACAATAGGAATATCATCCTGGATGATTAGTACAAAATAACATCAATCAGCCGGGATGAATCAGGATGATCAGAATAAAATTGGTTACATCATCTAGGGGGATACAATATCATTCTGGATGATTAGTTCAAATCTGACATCCTGAGCATCGCCATGAACAGATTCTGGTCGATTTTAGTCGTCCAGTCCATTGTCCTAGCCGATTATACGAACGGGCAGACCAATGTGATCGTATAAATCAGCCTTAATTGCTTTCCATAATTTCCAGATTAATTTAGGCATAATTGAGATGTATCATCCATGATGATATGGATATCACCCGGGCCAATAATTTAAAATAAAGAATACCTAAATTAATCATGGCGGCTAATTCTTTCTAATTTGAGCCTATCATCTTGGCCGATACAAGTACCATCCAGGATGATTTACTTAATGACGGCTACTTAACCAGGATGCCCTAATTAGGGTTTTTGTTTTTAGTTGAATCGTCCTGGAAGATAGGAACATTATCTATGCCGATGTACTCAAAATAGAAAAAATTAGAAAACCCCTCAAGTGTGTGTATGCAAGGTTACTTAGGAACCACTTTTATAATTGACTCAAGAAAGGAAAAATTACAGACTTGACTTAACCTAAATCTACCCGATCTTGAGCTAGCTTGAGTTGCATTCGATCGTGCGACCCTGAAAAATTAGTAGGCAAAGTAGTCGTAGAAAAATGTGAATGTTTGCTATCATCAAAAGTCTATTCCATAATCTTAGACTCGTAATAATCTCCCCCTTTATGATGATGGCAAACATAAATAGGGAATTCCAAACATTTATGGTAGTAAACAGTTATGACAGTTTAGAAAAAAAAATAGTTCACTAAGTTCTAGAATTCAAAGTACAAGATACATCATACTACTCCCACTTTTGACATCACAAAAAGGAGGGAAACACAAATAAAAACATAACAGAAACTAAAACAAAACATAAAAAAAATAAACTACAGAAAACTAAAACTAAAACTAGAAGAGAAACAAACTAGAAAAACACAAAGAAAATAAAAAATAATAGGGCCCCTCATCATTAGATGGAGGTGGTGGTGGTGGCTGCTAGAAGAAGGTGGAAAACATGGCAAACTATGCCCCAAACCAGGCCTGTCCTGGTGGTGCTGCTGCTACTGGTGTGCAACATAGGCATCGAATCGGGCCACATTCTCAGTGTGCTGCTGCTATTGGTGTGCTACGAACGTGTCGAAGTGGGTCTTTAATTGATCAAATCTCTCTACCAACTGATCCAGCTGAGAGTGTTGGCAGAGAGGAACAGGTTCAGGAATAGGAGCGGGAGCGGGAGCCTCCTCCTCCTCTGCCCCCTGAGCTTCCCCATCCCCTGGGTTGAGATGAAAACTGTTAATGACATTGAAAGAATTTTTTTGAGTAGAAAGGTAGCGAATGCTTGGGAGGAGCAGGATATTAAAAGTTGTATTTGGATTCTCGAACATATGCAATTATGTGTCCTAGAACAAGATTTGGGCTTTCTTCTATGACCTGGATGTCAAATGGTAGTCATATACTCGATGTAGCAAAAGATCAGGTCTGTGGCATTGAATTCTCTATGGGCCAGAATATAAAAGGTAGTAAGTGAAGGGAGTGGAGTGATGTGGACTCCATCCTCGGCTTTTGGAATAACAGAAGTGCGAAGGACATGCTTGATTGTCCTAGCATATTTTAGTAAAGAGCTAGTCTCTCCAACATGAAAGTGTGCGTTGGTGTGGCTAAGAAAGTGAATTACAGTGGACCAAACAAATTAAGCATCAGAGACAAGAGTATGCAGCTTATCCCTAGTTGTGGACAACTACAATAGTTCATTAAGGATGTTAGGGATGTTAAGCCCTTAAGAACTAGACCGAGGCTAACCAAGAGGGGGGGGGATTGGTATTTTTTTAAAAAAAATTATTTATATAAAGAACTACAAAATTTAAAACCAAATCACCGCAGAAATCAAAGTGCAAAAATAAATAAATGCAGAAGAAAAATAAAGAAAGATCACATCAAATTTATAGTGATTCGGACAATCATTGACCTATGTCCACTCCTTAGAGGCACCCTCCTAGTATTGCACTAACTAAGTGTCTCACCTTTAGCTCCTACAGCTAGGCGGAGAAGCCTTTACAACAGACACCTTTTCACCAACCCCAGTGCGGCAGAGAACCCAGACCTTTAGCTCCTACAGCGGGCAGAGAACCCAGACCTTTTACTAAAGTAGAACTCCCAAGAATCTCCCAAGAATCTCCCAAGGACAAAGGATGAAGAACAAAGATGATGACTTGGAACCTTGCTTGGATGAAGAAGCAGCACTCAAGGTCTTATTGCATAAGAAAATTTGGGTCATTAATATAGAATTTTAAAAACTGACATTATCGATCTGGATGATAGGAATATCATCCTGACCGATCAGTACAAAATAAGCTTAATTAACTAGGACGAATCAGGACGATCAGAAGAAAAATGTTTACAACATCCAGGCTAATACAATATCGTCTTGGATGATTAGTTCAAATTTGAGTATAATTATCTTGAACATCACCTTGAACAGATTCTGGCCGATGTCAATCATCCAATCCATCATCCTGGTCAATTATGCGATTGTCCCAGCCGATATGATCGTATCAATCAGCCTTAATTGCTTTCCATAACTGCTAGATTAATTAAGGCATAATTGTGCTGTATTGTCCAGGACGATATGGAGATCGTCCGGGCCGATAATTTAAAATAAAGAATACCTAAACTGATCATGTTGGCTGATTCTTTCTGATTTGAGCATATCACCCTGGCTGATATAAGTATTGTACAGGATGATTTGCTTAATGACGGGTGCTTAACCAGGATGCCCTAATTTGAGTTTCTATTTTTAGTTCAATCATCCTGGCCGATAGGAACATCATCTAAAATGATGGACTCAAAATAGAAAAACTCAAAAAACCCCTCAAGTTTGTGTGTGTAAGGTTACTTAGCATCAGTAACCACTTTTATAATTGACTAAAGAAAGGAAAAATAACAGACTTCACTAAACCTAAATCTACCCGATCTTGAGCTGGCTTGAGTTGCATTCGATTTTATGATCCTGAAAAATTAGTAGGCAAAGCAGTCGTAGAAAAACATGAATGTTTGCTATCATTAAAAGTCTAATCCATAATCTCATATTCGCAATAATCTCCCCCTTTTTTATGATGACAAACATAAACAAAGCATTCCAAACATTAATGGCAGTAAACAGTTATGGCAATTTTGTAAAAAAAATAGTTAACTAAGTTCCAGAATTGAAAGTATTAGATACATCATACTACTCCCCCTTTTGACATCACAAAAAGGAGGTAAACACAAATAAAAACATAATAAAAACTAAAACAAAACATAAAAAAAAATAAACTACAGAAAATGGAAACTAAAACAAGAAGAGAAAAAAACTAGAAAAACACAAAGAAAATAAAAAAATAAGGTCCCCTGATCATCAGACGGAGGTGGTGGTAGTGGTAGCTACTGGAAGAAGGTGGAAAACTTGGCAAACTATGCCCCAAACCAGGCCATGTCCTGGTCGTGCTGCTGCTGCTGGTGTACAACATAGGCATCGAATCGGGCCACGTGCTCAGCGGGCTGCTGCTACTAGTGTGCTACGAACGTGTCAAAGCGGGTCTCCAATTGATCAAATCTCTCCACCAACTGATCCAGCTGAGAGTGCTGGCGGAGAGGAACAGGTTCGGGAATAGGAGAGGGAGCGGGATCCTCATCTTCCTCTTCCCCCTGAGCTTCCCCATCCCTTGGGTGGAGACGAGTACTGTGAAGGGCATTAAAGGAATTATTTGAGTAGAAAGGTGACTGATGGTTGGGAGTAGCAGGATATTGAAGGTTATATTTGAATTCTAGAACATATGCAATGATGTGTCCTAGAACAAGATTAGGCTTTCTTCTATGACTTGGCTCTTGAATGGTAGTCAAATGCTCGATGTAGCGAAAGATCAGGTCTGTGGCATTGAATTATCTATGGGATAGAATGTAAAAGGTTGTAAGTGAAAGATGTGGAGTGATGGGGACACGGTCCCCGATTTTTGGAATAACAGAAGTGTGAAGGACATGTTGGATTGTCCTAACATCTTTGAGTAAAGAGCTACTCTCTCCAACATGAAAGTGTGCATTGGTGTGGCGAAGAAAGTGATTTACAGTGTACCAATCAAAGTAAAGATCAGAGACAAGAGTATGCAGCTTATCCCATTGGTGGACAACTGCAATCATTTTTAGGGTTGTTAAGCCCTTAAGAACTAGCCCGAGGCTAACCAAGAGGGAGGGGGGGTGAATTGATATTTTTAAAAAAATTTCTTTATGTAAAAAACTAAAAAACTTAAAACAAAATCATCACAGAAATCAAAGTGAAAAAAATAAATAAACACGGAAGAAAAATAATGAAAGATCACTCTGAATTTATAGTGGTTTGATCAATCCTTGACCTACGTCCACTCCTCGGAGGCACCCTCCGAATATTACACTAACTGTCTCTCTTTTAGCTCCCATAGCTAGGCGGAGAAGCCTTTACAACAAACTCCTTTTCACCAACCTCGGTGCGGCAGAGAACCAACTCCTTTTGGTTTCTCCTAAAGCGGGCAGAGAACCCATAACTTTTGCTAAAGTAGACCTCCCAAGAACCTCCTAAGGATGAAGGATGAAGAACGGAGATGATGACTTGGAACCTTGCTTGAAGAAACCTTTGTGAACCCTCTCACAAACTCCCCCTCATAAGTTCCTCTCTCTCTCTCTCTCTCTCTCTCTCTCTCTCTCTCTCTCCCTCTCCCAAGGCTCTCTCAGGTCAAGACAGCAGCACTCAAGATCTTATTGCATGATAAAATTTAGGTCCTTTGAATAGAATTTCAAGAATTGACATTATCCTCCATGCGATAGGAATATCATCCTGGCCGATCAGTACAAAACAAGCTCAATCAGCCGGGTTTAATTAGGACGATCAGAAGAAAATAGGTTACATCGTCCAGGACAATACAATATCGTCCTGGACAATTTGTTCAAATTTAAGTACAGTCATCCTAAATATCGCCCTGAACAGATTCTAGCCGATATCAATCATCGAGTCTATCGCCCTGTCCGATTATGCGATCGGACCGGTCGATGTTGTTGACCTCATTAGTCGAGGTCAATTTCCCTGGATTCAATTCTAGCACCTAGGTATTCGTAGCTTAGTGTAGATGTCGCCTTTAGGATTTCTTTAGGTGGACACCTAATGACGTAGCATCGACTCGAACTTACCACTCAGCTCGAATCAAAATCAATTCAATCCAATTCTAATTCAACCTCAAATCAACTCTTTTAAACCAAAATTTGCTACACCAATCGAAATGAAATCAAATCAAATTAACTCAAATTGAATTCGATTTCAATGGCTCCGATTAACCCGTTTTGACTCGTCACAAGTATATATATAATAATAATTGATACGTCGTCAAAAATTATCTTAATCGGGCACGAATCTCGATGCAAAATCAAGTTTGGAAACTTCAAAAAT
>NW_021320056.1:102378-179300 GCF_001605985.2 Dendrobium catenatum
TCCTAGTGTGGGCAGAGAACCCTTCGTCCTTTCACACTCTCCTAGTGTGGGCAGAAAACCCTTCTTCTGTTCACACTCTCCAAGTGTAGGCAGCGAACCCTTTGGCTGTTCACACTTTCTAAGTGTCGGCAGAGAACTGGATCTCCTTGACAGATCTTCTCACAAGAATCTAGAAGGAAGAAATAAAAGAGTGAAGTAATCCCAATTCACAAGTAGAGATTCCTACCTTTAAACTACAAGTGAATCCTTCACGCTCCAGTGGTAGGAATCCTCCTTTGAATGCACTATTACACTCTCTCCTTGGTTATTCTCTCAAGAGGCACGAAGATCAAATGAAAAAAAGATTGGGTGGCAGTCTAATTTGGACTATATATACAAAAGACAAGAAAAATCGCCAAAAATTTGCAAGTTTTCAATTCTGTACGTAGTGGATCATCCCGTACGATCGTGGATCGTCCTGGACGATATTACTTAAAAGCCTTGAAATGAACCTATTTGTATATGTGTACGAAATGTTTTCGTATAAGTTGATCATCCTGTACGAACCAAGTTCGTCCGGTATGAACGGTTATTACGAGGTCGGTTCCAAAAACTACAGAAAAACAGTTCTAAGTCGGTTGCATAGTTTGGACGAAAATTGGTTCGTCTCGATGAAATTCTTACAGAGACCAGATCATCCTGGACGATATTTAATTTCGTCTGGACGAAAATCTTACAGAGATCAAACGTCATGTTCGATAATTTAATTTTGTCTGGACGAAAATCTTACAGAGAGCAAATCGTCATGTACGATAATTTAATTTCATCTGGACGAAAATCTTACAAAGACCAGATCGTCCTGGATGATATTTAATTTCGTCTGGACGAAAATCTTATAGAGAGCAAATCGTCATGTACGATAATTTAATTTTTTCTGGACAAAAATTTTACAGAGAATAAATCGTCTCGGACGATTTTTAATTTCGCCCTGGATGAATAAGACTTAGAAAATTTTTTTGGCCAGTTCCTATTCGTTCCATGTGATCTTAATAGGAGATAACTGTCTGATCATCCCGTATGAACTGATATCGTCCCGTTCAATCAGTATAAATTTTATATGATCTCCTTATGTGTGTTTGTGTGTGTATGTTTTTATTCACTCAATTACAATTACTCCCTTTCAAGTTTATTTCAAAGAAAAGTACAAGATTCAAATTTATAAAGTATCTCATGCTGGATTTGATTTGAAGTCTTCGTAGTCTGGAGTTTGATTTTCCTGAAATGTTAGTACACACAAGAGAAAATACAAATCTTCTAAAATTATTAGGAGATAACTACACATTTGAACAATAATGTTTGGAATCATCAAAACTATACAAGTTGCAAAAATATAAAACATGCAAATAACAACTATCTTAACATAATAGAGGTACGAAGAACATGCTGAATGATATAAGCTTTTTGACTAAGAGTAGACACCTTGGGTAAATGAGTTATCATACCAATTCCTCTAAGAACATTATTAATTTCAGACCAATCAAAATCAGAAGCAGTGGTCAAGGTATGGGCTCTAATCCCTTGAGTCCTTAGATTTAAAAATATTTCCAAATACTCTTTAATAATTTCTACTTTCTTCTTAAACATATAGGACCTAATCACAGAATAATTAGAGTTAAAGGACTTGTTCGCAAGAAAGTAGTAAAAGGTCTCCTTATTGTAGAAGTGGACAAGAGTGAGAATGAGGCCAAATTAGGTGGAAGCAAACAGATTCATCACCTGAAAGTTGAGTTGTTCTGAAGAAGAACTCTCGAGGGAGTGATTTTGGCTGAAGCAAACCTATGGAAGAACTCCTCATTGGTCTTAGACATGAAGTTTTCACTAGAGTTCTTGGGTGGTCCTTTAGCCAGAACATTTTGTTTTTTGCTAGAGCTAACCATGAAGAAGATCTAGGGGAATAGGGGTTTGAAAGGGATGTTTGAAGTGATGACATTTGAGTTCAAAACCCTTTAATTTAATGAAAAAATGAGTTTTCGTACAAACAAAATTAATTTCATCCAGTACAAATTTGAGTTCGTACGTACAAATGAAATTTCGTATGGACGAATGAATGAGTACAAAAATGAAACGGCTTTTCATAATCGCATAAGTTATGATGCATCCTTTTGTACAGACTTTTGACCAAACAATCATACAAATGAAAAGGTGTTCGTTTCGGACAATCAGACATTTAAGATCATTTTAATGGAAGTTTAAACTATTAGAAATTTTCAATAAACTGACATGTTCCAGAAGTGCTCTTTCTATCAACCCTACAACCTGCAAAGTCAGAATCTGAATAATATATTTTTTCAGATAAAGAGCTAAACTTAGAATATCAAATTCCTAAGTTATGAGTTCATAACAGATATCTTAAAATCTTTTTTACTACTGTCAAATGTGATTCTTTAGGATCTGATTAAAATCTAGCACATAAATAAACACTAAACATAATATCGGGTCGGCTAGCTGTCAAGAAAAGAAAAGATCCAATAATCCCTTTAAATTTCTTTTGATCAACAAATTTTCCTTTAGGGTCCTTATCCAACTGAACTGAGAAACTCATAGGTTTACTAACAGGTTTAGCATTGTCCATTTCATACTTTTTGATGATGTCCTTAACATATTTCGAATGACTAAGAAATGTACCCTCCTAAATTTATTTATTGCTAAAGCCTAAAAAGTAACTTAAATCTTCCATTAGACTCATCTCAAATTCACTACTCATTATTTAAAAAAAATCATCACAAAAATTTTTATTTAAAGATCCAAAGATGATGTCAGCAACACAAATTTGTATAATGAGTATATCCTCTCTAATTTTCTTCAAAAAGAGGGTTGTATCCACACTCCCTTTTTTAAAAGATCTCTCAAGTTGGAATGTGCTCAACCTCTCATACAAAGCCTTAGGTGCCTATTTTAATCCATAAAATGCCTTTTTCAATTTGAAAACATGATTTGGGTGATTAGAATTTTCAAAGCCTGGATGTTGTTCTACAAAAACATCTTCTTGTATTATCCCATTTAAAAATACACTTTTAACACCTATTTGGTACAATTTAAATCCTCTAAAAGAGGTAAAGGCTAACAAAACCCTAATTGCTTCAAGTCTAGCTATAGGGACTAAAGTCTCCTCAAAATTAATTACTTCAATTTGATTATACACCTTAGCCACCAATCTAGCCTTATTTCCAATGAGTACTCCTAAGTCATTCATTTTATTTTTGAATACCCACTTAGTTCTAACTAAACTTTGATCTTTTGGCCTTGCAATTAATTCCCAAACTTTATTTCTTACAAATTAATTTAACTCTTCTTGCATAGCCAAAATCCAAAGTTCATCCGAAAGTGCTTGATCAATATTTGTGAGTTCTATGGTTGAAATAAAGGCTGAATGATTGAGTTCTTTGTTTAGTCCATGCCTAGTCCTTACACCCTCTCTAGGTTCACCTATAATCAATTCCTTTGGGTGGTTTTTAGAAAATCTCAAATCTTTAGGCAAAGGATTTCTATCTCCACATTTTCTTCCAAATTTTCTTCCAATTTATTTTATCAATCTTTTAGGAGTTAATCTCAATCTCATCTTCTATAATATTTGGCTCTTCCAAAATTTTAGATTCATTAAATACAATATGTGTGGTCTCCTCAATTACCAAAGTTCTTTTATTTAATACTCTATAAAATTTTCTAACACTTGAGTATCCTATAAAAATTCATTCATCTGATTTTGGATTAAATTTTTCTAAGGTAACCATTGTTATGAATAAACATCTTACATCCAAAAACATACAAATATGACAAATTAGGTGTTCTTCCTTTTAGCAACTCAAAGGACATTTTATTTAATTTTGATCTCAAATTCAACCTATTCAGAATATAGCATGCAGTGCTAACCGCCTCAGCCCAAAAATATTTAGAAAGTGAGCATTCTGCCAAAATGGCTTGGGTAGCTTCTATTAATGTTCTATTTTTCCTTTCAACTACCCCATTCAGAATATAGCTTCTATTAATGTTCTATTAATGTTTTATTCTTCCAACATGTTAGACCTGGGAACCCAAACAAGTTTGGGTTCTCCTATTGGCAATTTATAAATAGATGTATGTATGATATGTCTAGGTTTATGCATCTTAGGTTTTCACACTAAATAAATTTTCTTATTTAAAGTACAGTGAGAGCTATATGTCCAATCAATCCATAATTATTACATTTGACTTTTGAAAATGGATTCCAAAGTCTTCTACTATTAATCTGTCTATTCAGGGATTGCATAAATTTAAGATATAAAATAGGATTAGTGAAATCTTCAAGTATTGGGGGTATCCTATTATCCTCGAGAGTTTTATCTTTAATATGTAAAATGAATTCATATCTTCCAAAATTTGATTTGTATAATTAATTCGATATATTTTGCTCTCTAATTCATCCTTATTATTCTTGATTTCAATTTGAAGTTCTGCCAAGGATATTTTTAACATTTCATGATTTTTATTTTAGTCATCAAACTCCTCAAGTAATTTAAAGTGGTTGTCATCAATTAAAGCATGATCTTTCCTGAAGATATCATGTTCCTTTTATAGTTCCTAAAATTCTAAGCTTAGACTAGTATGCATTTTTTTTAATTTTGTATATGCATCATGCATGTGTTCAGAAACTTTAAAAAGTTCATTATAAGTTAAGTCACATACTTCTTCTTGATCTGACTAATCAAGATTATCTACCATTAAACATAGATTAGTAACTCACTCTTCCTTTTCCTTCTCTGACGAGTTTGAGGCTGAGTTCGCCTAGAAAGCTCTTTGAAATTTTCTCTCGCCTTCTTCACAATTGGTTTCTCCTCTACCTTCTCCTTGCTAGGAGTGGCTTTGAGTTTCGGGCAGTCTGTCATAAGTCCAGGTTTTCTGCACTCATAGAAAATAACAAAATTTGAAATCTTGACATTTCTATTAATTTTACCTCAATTCCATTGCTGGCATCTCTTTTGCTTCCTCTTCAGAAAGCTTCTGAATTGTCTAGTCATCTGTACGATATCATCTTATTTCTCAGGTTGTGAGTGTTCACTCTCTAACTCCTCCACTTTCAGTGCTATGTTCTTCTCCCTTCGTGATTCACCTGCATAAATCTTTCTTTGGCTAACTCCTTGCTCGTAAGTAATTAGTGATCCAAGAAGATTATCAATAGAGTAAATATTTAGATCTTTAGACTCTATAATTATAATAATTTTAGCATCATAAGCAGTAGACAAGAAAAGAAGTATCTTATTTATCATTTCAGCATTCTTTAGTTCCCTATCCAATGCATGTAAAGAGGTGACTATTTGTGTAAATCTTGTGTACATATCAGAAATGGATTCATTTGATTTCATACGAAATAATTCATAATCATGCAATTTGTTATTAAGTCTAGATTGCTTAACTTCATAAGTTATACAAAGTCTATCCCATATATCCTTTCCACTCTTGCAAGTAGAAACCTGCATGTAATCTTCTGATTTAAGAGCATAAAAATAACTATTCAATCATTTGGTGTTTAGTTGTGCCAAGTCATGTTCTTCTACTATCCAGTCCATAAAAGGTGTTTCAACTTTAACTTCGTCAACTAGTCTAGTTGGTTTTGTATACCCTTCCTGAACTAAGATCCACATATGGTAATCAAGTGACTATAAAAATATGGACATGCGTATTTTCTAAAAATCAAAAGGAATATTATCAATAAATGGAGGTCTAGTTATAGAGTAACCCTCAGTTGTATTTCGATTCCCAAATGTAGCCATCTACATTAATCAAAAAGTAGTCTAAACTTATGATTTTGAAATAAAGTTCTCATATCACTTGTTGAAACTTGTTCAATATGAATTAGGTTTTTAGACCTAAGCATATATCCCAGCGGCTAACGAAGAGAGGGGGGGGGGGGGGGGGGGGGGGGGGGGGGGGGGGGGGGGGGGTGAATTAGTAATTTAAAAAAAATTTCCTCTTTTGAAATTTAAATCGATAATAATTTTAGTGAATTTTTATAAAAAAAATTTTTTTTAACCACAAATTAAACAACACAGTAAAGTAAAAACAAAAGCAGCAGAAAATAAAAAGACATAAGATTTATAGTGGTTCGGTCAAACACGACCTACATCTATTCCCGAGAGGTACCCTCCGAGTATTGTACTAATACCACTAGTGACTCTCGTTTTGCACCCACAGCAAGGCAGAGAAGCCTTTACAAAAACTCTCTTCAACCACTACCCGGTGCGGTAGAGAATCGTCGTCCTTTTACACTCTCCAATTATTGGCAGAGAACCGTCTATCCTTTCACACTCTCTAAGTGTTGGCAGAGAATCCTTCGGCTGTTCACACTCTCCAAGTGTAGGCAGAGAACCCATCGGCTGTTCACACTCTCCATGAGTGTCGGCAGAGAACCGAATCTCCTTGACAGATCTTCTAACGAGAAATCTATAACGATGAGAAATAAGAGTGAAGTAATTACAAATCATAATTGGAGATTCTTAACTTTGAGTACCAAGTGAATCCTTTACGTTCCAGTAGTAAGAATCCTCCTTCAAACACTCTCTCATACTCTATCTTCAGTTTACACGAAGACCAGTAATAAAAAAGATTACAAGACAGTTTTAAATGGACCTTATAGAGAAAAGACATGAAAAACCATCCAAAAACTATGAATTTTCAATTTTGTACATACATGATCGTCCCGTACAAACATGATTTCGGATGTACAAAGAGTGTATAACTGTTACGTATGAACTTCTATGTGCATTGGGATGAGGTGACTTCATACTTTATTATCATCCCGTACGAACTTAGTTTGTTTGGTACAAACAGTTATATTAAAGCCAAGTTGAAACGTAACTGCAGATGATCCATATGTTAAAAGAATAGAGAACATCATCTTGGGATGAATATTCATGTTCATCTTGACGAACAGTACAAACCTTGAAACCTGAGAAGATCGTCCTGGGACGAATGTTCATGTTTGTCTAGATGAACTGTTCAAAATGAGGATCTAGAGGAGATCATCCTGAGATGAATTGGGTATTTCCTCCATGCGATTGTTTCAAGTTATGAATTCAGAGAAGTTCGTCCTGGAACGAATGGACCATTTCATCTGGACAAATAATTCAAAGTGAGAAATCAGAGGACATCGTCCAGGAATGAATGATACACTTCATCTGGATGAATATTTTAAAGTGAGAATCCAGAGCACATCATCCTGGGATGAATAGGGAAATTTGTCTTGATGATTAGGACTTAGAAAGATTTTCTCACTTCCTGTTCGTTCCATTGCTCTTTCAAGGGGATAACTGACCTGATCATCCCGTACGAACTTGGTTCGTCCCGTACGATCAGTATAAGAAAATTTGATTTTTAAAGATCTCCCCAAGTGTGTGTGTGCGCTTAGTTACTCAATTACAATCACACTCTCTCAAACTCAATAAATTGAAAAATACAGACTTCAATTTATAAACTTTCTAATGCTGAAATTGATTTGAAGTCTTCATTAGTTCGGAGTTCGGTTATCCTAAAATTTAAATTCGTACAAGAGCAAAAAAAAAATTCTTCCAAAAAGTTTTAGTAGAATATAATACTTAAAACAATAATATTTGGAGTCATCAAAACTATACAAGTTGCAAAAATGTAAAACATGTAAATAGCAACTCTCTTAACAGATATCCTAGACATAAAACATGCCAGCTATGAACCTGAGTGTAAAACATAATTAGAGTTATTTATAAAAAAAAGGGGGGAAGAGCTAAAGAAATATAAAACTATAAAAGAATAAAAAAATAAATACCTAAAAAGTGGATCTCATGTGACCACTACAGGAAAATCGCCCATTACCGACAAAATTTTCACCGGATTTTCTGGCGCCTTTCCAATGGATAAAGATTAAATATTTCCGACAGACTTTTAGGAAGATTTTTCGATGGATTACCGACAGATTTCTGGCGGATTTGTTTCCGTCAGATATTCTAGCGGATTTTCTGATGGATTTTAATAATTTTTAATAAGATTTTATATTTGTGATTTTATTAGTTAATAATTTTATATCCTATTTTAATTCATTATTAATTTAATAACTTTAATAATGATTTAAATAATTAAAATTTAGTTATTAAAGTAATAATTAATTTAATTATTTATAAATATTTTTAATTGCTTCAAGTTGGATGGTTGAAGTGGAGGAATTCATCGGGATTGTTATGTGATAGAAATGTACCCCTCAAACTTAAGGGAAAATTCTATGAGATGGTAGTGAGGCATGCAATGCTTTATGGTGCCGAATGTTTGCCATTTAAAGAGAAGCATAATACTAGGTTAAGTGTGGCAGAGATGAGGATGCTCAGGTGGATGAGTGGCTTTACCCTTAGAGATAGGATACGAAATGAGCATATACGTGAAAAGGTTGGAGCAGCTCTAGTGGTAGATAAGATTATGGAGAGTTGTCTAATTAGATGATTTGATCATATAAAATGTTGACCTTATGATGATCTGGTTAGGATAGTAGATGTATTAGATTTGACCTATGTTGAGAAAGATAGAAGTAGATTCAAAACGACTTGGTTAGAAATTATTAAAAATTACATTTTTTTCTTATATTTAAATGAGAGTTTGATTCTAAATATGACATAACGAACAAAATTTATTCATATAGCCGACACAACGTAGAGGGATAGGATTGATTTAGTGTTTAAACTTTTTTTTTGTGTGCCCCTCCTCTTTTTGATAATGTCAAATGGGGAGAACGTACTGTTATATTTATATCTTTTAATAATAATAATAATAATAATAATAATAATAATAATATAAAAGTTTTTTTATTTCCCCTGTTTAAAATTTTTATTCTAGTGAGGGGGAGATTAGGAGAAAATATTTTATTTTTTGTAAATTCAACCAGTAATATTTGCCATCATAAAAAAGGGGGAGTTTGCTGCAACTCGAGCTTATGAGTTTATATTTTTAGTGATAATAAATATTGTGGCTTACTCTATGTTGTCTATCTGTATTTATAATTTTTTTGTGTGTTTACTAACCTTTTCAGGATTTTGGTGCACCATTCAAGACTCAAGATTCAGTTGATTAAGTTTAATTTATATTTTTTCATTGATGTTTTTTTTTTCTTGAGTCATATACTATAAGGGTGTTTGCTTGCTTGTAACCTTACACACACACACTAGGAAAATTTCTATCTATTTTAGAGTTTTTTATTTTTTCTCTCATCCTTTGGGACGATATAAAAATTAGCCTGGATGATCAATTAAAAATAAAAACCCTAATTATGGCATCCTGGTTAAGGTAGATATCATTAATCGCATCATCCTGGGTGATATTTATATTATCCGGGATGATAGGCTCAAATCAGAAAGAATATGCCGCCAGATATATTTAGGTATATATTATTTTTGAAAATCATTCAGGACATCATCCTGGGTGATGTAAAGAAATTATACCTAAATTAATCTGGTAATTAAAGAAAATAATTAAGGTTTGATTGCTTGATCATATAGTCCTGGACGATCATAGGATCGGCCAGGACGACTAGTTCAAAAACTTTAGTTGTTCCTTGATAATTAAACATCGACCATCTTTTATTCAAGGTAATGTTCTAGATGATATGTGCCTTTTTATACTAATCATCCAGGATAATCGCGAGATCGACTTGAATGATCAGGTTATTTTTCCAACATTTAGACATCCATTCAGGGTGATATTTTGGATGATATTTATTAATTTGTACTAATAATATATGATGATACACTATCGGCCTGGATAATATGAATAAAAACCTTCTGATCGTCCCAAATTGTCCTAATTGATTGAACTAAATTTATACTGATTGTACATAACGATATTTATATCATCCTGAACGATAATGTCAATTTATTACTTTTAAGAGAAAATTTGGAGCTCTTCTATTTAAGCCTTATCAAAGACTTTGAATGATTCTTTGGCAGTCATTGAAGCTTCATTCTTCTGGAGGAAACTTAAAGAGAGAACTTGAAAGGGAGAGAGAAAAGGGTGGAGTTTTATAGAGGGAGAAGATCCTTGAGTGGTGTTTCAAGGGAGTGTGGAGTGGAGTCCACATGGTTGCTCTGGCGAGCTTGCACCTTAGAACCATTAGATTCAAGGTTCGTCTTGAGGGAAGTTTTGGAAAGAAGAAGACCTCTTTGGTGTCAAAGGGCCTGGCTACTCCGCCACACCAGGGAAGGTGGAAGTGATTTTATAAGGGCTTCTCCATCTAGCTGTGGGGGCTAAAGGAGAGATACTAAAGATTTAGTGCAATACTCGGAGGGTGGCTTCGAGGAGTGGATGTAGGTCAAGTTGGATCGAACCACTATAAATATGGTGTGTTCTTTTTGGTTATTTTTCTGTATTTAATTTCCGCACTTTGATTTCAATGGTGAATCTTGGTTTGGTTGTGATTGTGCTTTTAGTTAAAGAAGTTTTAAATATCCAATTCATCCCTCTTCTTAGTTAGCCTCTATACTAGTTCATAACGGCTTAACACCCCTAATAAGCTTTTAGATTTTTAATCCGGGTATGATGGTTTTAGAATTTAAAGATCATACGCAATCGATCTTTGATTCGGGTATGATGGTTTTAAATTTTAAAGACCTCGAGCCATCAATCTTTTGTTCGGGCGGGATGAAATTATGGCAAATGCCATCTTGACCTCCCCCGGTGGGTAGGGACACGAGTAGGCTACTGAAAAATTCTTTGAATCCCGCTGAGTTCCCTTTCGAGCCATTTGAGAACAACATCATCATTAGAATGCAACATCATAACCTTAATAATTAAAATAATAATAATAATAATAACTCGTTTAATTTGTCTAACTAATTAAAATTCATTAAATGAATAACACAATAATTTACTAACTAAAATAAATTTAGCATTAATTAAAAAATATGTTTCTCAACCTAATTAATGATTTCGAAACATAACATTGATTTATTTTTTTAATTAAACTCTAAGGTGAATATAATTATAACTTTAATTTAAAATTTAAATTCAAAATACTACTTTCAATTAAAACACTAACATTAATAATTCAAAATAATGAATTCTAAATAAATTTAAATCTTTTTTTTTTCTTTCTAACTAATTAATCAAACTTTAAAATAAAATTTGAAATGTAATAAATTGGGTAATTCAAAATTAACCAAACAATTAATCATTCAACTCAAAGTAAATCTAATAATTTAATTAAATGAATAAACTTTAAAATAAAATTGAATTTTAACATTTTAAACTAATTCAAATACTTAATTTTTGAAATTCATTTAATTTAAAATTTAAAATCTAACCAACCAACTTAAAATAAAACAAAATGCATAATTAAAATATTCATAATAATTAACTCAACTCACAAACTTCAATTCAAACAACACAACAACTGAAACCCAATAAATAACTCTCAACCAACTCTCAAAACAAACTCAAATAATAATTCAAACTCAACTCAACTTGAACTCAAACAAAACTTTACAAATTTATGCACAAAACTCTACACAACACCAAATAAAACTCTTAACACTTTACAGTGGCTCCTACGACTATATGTGGGCTTATGTTTGCAAATATCATGTACCCGCAAATAAATAAATAAGACTCAATAAATCGAAAATGAATTAAACCAATACTAGAAAATAATAAATCTGGCTACTCCATTACAGTGTTAAAGTAAAGTAATGAATTATTGTAGTAAGGAAAAGCTACAGACACAAAAAATAAGAACATAACTATTGTCCAAACAATTAAATTAAAAAATTTTTGGGCATCCTAGCCTATAGGGTTAGGTTATAAGACCCACCAATAGGACACTTCTAAGTGAAGTCATAAGTCCCATGTGTTAGGGATACTTTTAAAAGAAAGTATAACAACCCTAGCAATCCTACAAATAAACAGACAACTTTCTAAGAAAAGTCATAAGACCAAACTCAAATCCAATACAAATGATCAAATTCAAACCTTTGGGCATCTTAGCCTATAGGACTAAGTTATAAGACCACTATTTGGGCTACTTCTAAACAAAGTATTAAGGCCCGCATGTTAGGAAACTTTTAAATTAACATCCCTAAATCCAAAACTCAAATCCCTTCGGGCCACATAGCTTATAGGGCTAGGTCGTAAGATCCACCGTTAGGCAACTTCTAAAGAAGCCATAAGACCTATCCATCTAAAATTCTTTGGGTTATCTCTAAAAAAGGCCATAAATCCCACTATCAAGGCAACTCCTAATTGGAGCCATAAGCCCCAAACTAAACAAATCAACGGGCAACTTCTAAGAAAGCCATAAGCCCCAACCCAAATTAAATTAAACTAAAATTCGTACATCTCCAATTCAGTCTACTCAAGATTCTTAAGAGGAGGCAACCCATGGCTGTTAATAATACTCTTTGGACACCATGGTCAATAATTATTAGTGTTGGTTGATGGAAATCTACGGTATACCCGAGATGACGGAACCATAGGATCTTAATTGGGTTTACCTTCATTTACCTCACTTTTGAGTTTAAATTTACCTAAAAAATTATTTCATCCTTAATTGAGAGTTCTCACTTACGTGTTAAGAGGGGTAATTAATTATGAGTGCTTGCGCTCAGAGGAAGTAAGGACCCAAGATCTTTAAACCCTGACACTACCCTCAGGGAAAATCTGGTTAACTATAATTTGACTTAAGGAAAATGGAATCCTACGATTGCAAAGAGGGATTCATGCATTCATTTTATTTTTCTTGAGCCAATAAAGACATTGATCAAAATGAGATTCCATTCTGTCAAAGCGCTTGACCATTTTTTGGACAGAAGTTCTAGTCGGGTCCAAGTGCAGGTGTATGTGCTAGAGCTAGAGCTCCTTCTTCTCCCTCAAAATCTTCTCCCTCAAAACTTTGGTCCTCCCAAAGAGTGCCCAAAAAGAGGCATCAGTAAAGTAAATAGAAAGTTCAGTGGGTGGAACAGGATGGATAAGATTTACTTCTTTTTTAAGATATAGACAATTAGATGTCCTAACATCATATTTTTCTTCCTCTTATTATGAGGAAGTCTAATATTAGAAAGTTTGTAATTGTAATCAATGATAAGTTGGGCTTCATCAAAGATTTTTCAATCATGATCAAATATGTGACCGTGGATAAAAGAGGAGTCAAGTTTATGCAATCACCATGTTTTGAAATAATCAAGATTCTCAAAATGTGCTAAATAATTCAAACACTTTAATTAACAGTGTACACATGAGACATATGACTCACTTGGAAATCACCTCTAAGAGCTTGATTTATTTTTGACCAATTAAAGTCTGCTCTAGAGGTTAAGGTGTGCGTTCTAACTCCTAGGGTTCTTAGATGAAGGAAGTACCTAAATCTTCTTTTTTGATTTCTACTCACTTCATAAAAATGAAGGAGGTAATCTTAGTGTGATCTTGGTTTACCTTCATATTTGCAAGGAACATTTGAAAAGTTTCATGGCGGTAGGCATAAATTTGTATAAGGATGAAGGAAAACTAGGTTGGGGCAAATAAGAGAATGACAGAAAAATTAATATAACTTTTAACGAGGAGTCGAGAAAGTATAGTTTTGGTTGCACAATACTTATTAAAGCTTTCTCATTCTCTTTGGAAAGAAAGTTGTCATCTCTACCAGATCGAGGCGATGATCCCATAGAATTATTCGGTCATTTGCTACTACTAGCCATTCCTAAGGTATGGACTCGAGAAGGTTTGGAAACATATGAAAATGTGAATAAAAATTATCCAAAATCCTACTATTTAATGAAAATAACCTATCATACAATACAAAATGGAATTTGTATATATGATTATGAAATCGTACGGGACAAATAATGTTTCGTACAGACGAATGTAAACGGCAAAAAAACCACTTTTCATAAAATATCATTTATGAGGCATCCATTCTTACAGACTTTTTGACCATTGGATCATACAGATGAACAATTGTTCTCCCGAAACGATCATAATATTAAATATTATTTTATGCCAATTTAAGTTTGTCCACATAAAAACTGTCAATATGATCGTACATATGAAATGTGATTTTGTATGTACGATTATAAAAAAATAACTAAACCCACTTTAAAATTATCCCAAATCATACAAATGAAGCAACATGATTCATACAGATGATAACGACATCGTACATTACAAAATTCAATGAAAAACTCTATTTCCTATCCTCAACTTAGAAATCTATCTTGTACATGCTACAAAGTTTGTGCAGTATGAAAAAAATTCATACAATACAAAGAGAACACTTTAAACAAGATATGATAAATAAAAAACCTTTTTAAACACAATAACATGCTCCCAATTAAATAAAAAATAAGACAAGCACAAAATTAACAAAAATAAATAATTAAGAAACAAACAAACAACAAAAATAAAATACAAATAACAAACTCTTACTGAAAGTTTTGTTAGGGAAGTTAAGCCCTTAAGAACAAGCCCGAGGCTAACCAAGATGGGGGGGGGGGGGGGGGGGGGGTGGTGGGTTTATAAAAAAATTTTCATTTATGTAAATCACAACAAAATGTTAAAACCAAATTACCACAGAAATCACGGAGCAGAAAAATAAATGCGGAAGCAAAATAAAGAAAGATCACACCGATTTTATAGTGGTTCGATCAATCCTTGACCTACGTCCACTCCTTGGAGGCACCCTCTGAGTATTGCACTAACTAAGTGTCTCTCCTTTAGCTCCCATACCTAGGCAGAGAAGCCTTTACAACAGACTCCTTTTCACCAACCCCGATGCGGCAGAGAACCAACTCCTTTTGCTTCCTCCTGAAGCGGGCAGAGAACCCAGACCTTTTGTTGAAGTAGACCTCCCAAGAACCTCCCGAGGATGAAGGATGAAGAACGGAGATGATGACTTGGAACCTTGATTGGATCAACCTTTGTGAACCCTCTAACAAACTCCCCCTCATAAGTTCCTCTCTCTCTCTCTCTCTCTCTCTCTCTCTCTCTCTCTCTCTCTCTCCCTCTCCCAAGGCTCTCTTAGGTCAAGACAGCAGCACTCAAGGTCTTAGGCATGAGAAAATTCAGGTTCTTTAAATAGAATTTTAAGAATCGACTTTATCGTCCAGGCCGATATAAAAATCATCCTTGCCGATCAGTACAAAATAAGCTCAATCAGCTGGGACGATTCAGGACGATCAGAAAAAATTGATTACATCATCCAGGCCGATACATTATTATCCTAGATAATTAGTTTAAATCCGAGTATAATCATCCTGAACATCACCCTGAATAAAGTCTGGCCGATGTCAATCGTCCAGGACATCATCCCGGCTGATTCTGCAATCGGCCTGGACGTTGTGATCGTATCAATCAGCCTTAATTGCTTTCCATAATTACCAGATTAATTTAGGCATAATTGTGTTGTATCATCCAGGCCGATATGGAGATCGTCAAGGATGAAAATTTAAAATAAAGAATACCTAAATTGATCTTGGTGGCTGATTCTTTCTGATTTGAGCCTATAGTCCTAGCTGATACACATATCGTCTAGGACGATTTGCTTAATGATGGATGCTTAACCAGGATGCCCTAATTAGGGTTTTTGTTTTTAGTTAAATCATATCGTCCTGGTCGATATGAATATTGTCCAGGCCGATGTACGAAAAATAGAAAAATTTAGAAAACCCCTCAAGTGTGTGTGTGCAATGTTACTTAGCATTAGGAATCACTTTTATAATTAACTCAAGAAAAGAAAAAATACAGACTTGAATCAACCTAAATCTACCCGATCTTGAGCTGGCTTGAGCTGCATTAGATCTTGTGGTCATGAAAAGTTAGTAGGCAAAGCAGTCGTAGGGAATCATGAATGTTTGATATCATCAAAAGTTTAATCCTTAAAGTTAGATTTGCAACAATCTCACCCTTTTTGATGATGAAAAACATATGTAGAAAATTTCATGCAGTTATGACAGTTTAGTAAAACATTTCACTAAATTTTAGAATTTAAAGTACATGATACATCAAATTACTCCCCCTTTTGACCTCACAAAAAGGAGGGAAACAAAACACAAATAAAAAACATAACAAAAACTAAAACACAACATAAGAAAAGAAAAACTACAAAAA
This sequence comes from Dendrobium catenatum, assembly GCF_001605985.2. Classification (NCBI taxonomy): domain Eukaryota; kingdom Viridiplantae; phylum Streptophyta; class Magnoliopsida; order Asparagales; family Orchidaceae; genus Dendrobium; species Dendrobium catenatum. The sequence goes on from NW_021320056.1 coordinate 118,498, forward strand.
ATGAAAACTAGAAAAAAATATAAAGAAAATTAGAAAAACGAGGCCCCATGATCATCAGACTGAGGTGGTGATGGTGGTGGTTGCTGGAAGAAGGTGAAAAATGTGGCAAACTGTGCCCCAAACTAGGCCATATTCTGGTCGTACTGCTACTGCTGGTGTGCAATATAGGGATCAAATCGAGCCACGTCCTCAGCTTGCTGCTACTGCTGGTGAGCTACGAATGTGTCGAAGCGGGTCTCCAATTAATCAAATCTCTCCACCAACTGATCCAGCTGAGAGTGCTGGCGTAGAGCAACATGTTATGGAATAGGAGCAGGAGTAGGAGCCTCCTCTGCCCCCTGAGCTTCCCCATCCCCTGGGTGGAGACGAGTACTATGAAGGGCATTGAAGGAATTATTTGAGTAGAATGGTGGTGGATGGTTGGGAGGAGCAGGATATTGAAGCTGGTATTTAGATTCTAGAACATAGGCAATGAGGCATCCTAGAGCAAGATTAGGTTTCCTTCTATGACTTGGATCTCGAATGGTAGTTAAATGCTCGATGTAGTGAAAGATCAAGTCCGTGGCATTGAATTCCTTATGGGACAGAATGTAAAAGGTAGTAAGTGAAAGCCGTGGAGTGATGCGAAATCGGTCCCCGTCTTTTGGAATAAAAGAAGTGCGAAGGACATACTGGATTATCCTAGCATCTTTGAGTAAAGAGCTAGTCTCTCTAACATGAAAGTGTGTGCTTGTGTGGCGAAGAAAGTGATTTGTAGTGGACCAGTCAAAGTCAGGATCAGAGACAAGGGTATGCAGCTTATCCCCAGTGGTGGAAAGCTGCAACAGTTTAGCACAATCCTGATATATGATCTCGACAGAACATCATTTCACATAAGAGGTGAGAGCAATGTAGGAAGAATTTATGCGGAGGTTTGCATAGAATTCGAAAAGAAGTTCAGAACTAAAGGGTACTGTAAGGGTGAGAATAAAGCAAAGAGAAGTGTGGGCAAAAAATTCAGTACCGGATAGGATAGATAGGCTAGATTGATTGTGCGGGAGAGAGTAATGCCGCACTATTTGTAACGATGGTAGGCAGCCTGATCATCTGCCTCCCAAAAAGTAGGGTCTAGCATGCCCCTCAAGGAGCTGCCAGACATCTAATAAGCACGCTTTTCGCCAGCCATAAGCAAACTGTTGAGTCTAGTAATTAGGTTGTTAAACCTAAGTTAATGTCCCAAAGGCTACCAAGAGGGGGGGGGTGAATTGGTAGTTTAAAAAAATTTTAAACCCTCTTTTAAAATTTTGTTGAACCGAAATAAAAATTGTTTCTTTTAAGTTTTGTTGAAAAAGTTTTTCAACCATAGAGTTTTTAAGACTAAGAATTAAAATGCGGAAAGATAAAAACAGTAAAGTAAATGCCACCAGATTTATAGTGGTTTGGTCTAAAACCAGACCTATTCAGAACATAACATGCAGTGCTAACCGCCTCAGCCCAAAAATATCTAGGAAGTGAGTATTCTGCCAATATTGCTCGGGCGGCTTCTATTAATGTTCTATTTTTCCTTTCAACTACTCCATTTTGTTGAGGGGTTCTAGGTGCAGAAAAATTATGATCAATTCCTTTTTCTTTACAAAAAATTTTAAATCTTTCATTTTCAAATTCTCCTCCATGATCACTTTGTAAAGAAATTATTTCACATCCTAGTTTTCTTTGAATCCAAGTTGAAAAATTTCTGAATTCCTCAAATTTGATTCACTTTTATGAAAAAGGAATTCTAACCCAGGTGAATATTGAGAAATCATCCACTATAAACAAATCCGTATACCTTCCCTCTAGACTTACAGTTCCTACTGGTTCAAAAAGATCCATGTGAAAGAATTTCTAAAGGTTTACTGGACCTAAGATCCTTTATTGGACTTAAAAGAGGACTTCACTTTTTTCCTAGTTGACATGCATCACAAAAGGTGGTCCTTAGTAAAGTCTAGTTTTGGTATACCTCTCACTAAGTTCTTTTGGGTAATCTCTAAGGTTTTTCATACTAGAATGACAAAAGTTCTCCTATGCCAAAGCCATGATTCATCAAAAATAGTTTTAAAACAAAAGGGCTAGGAGAGTAGAATAGAATTCAAATCTAGCATGTAAACTTTGTTAACCCTTTTTCATTTAAGACTTCGTTTCCATTAGGCTTAATATGCAGCTAGTAGGTAAAAATTCACATTATAGCCCTTATCACATAGCTCACTTATACTTAACAGAATTATTTTTAAGCCTTCAACCAATAACACATTGTCTATGAAATTTTTTTTTGAAATTTCAATCATACATGATCCAACCTTTCTTTGTTGTATTATCTCCAAGTGTAACTTGCCTCCATTCCTGGCTTCCAGCGTATGATTGAGCCGTATCTCCAGTCATATGCTTTGAACATCCGCTGTCCGTACCATATGCTCCACGAGATTTTTGTGAGAGCAATCCTGACAAAATTCTCAATGTTAGACCTAGAAATCCAAACAAGTTTGGGTTAAACTTTAAGAATTTATAATCAGATGCATGTATGATAATGTCTAGGTTTATGCATCTTAGTTCTCCCACACTAAATTAGATTTCATCTTCAAAGTACAGGTGTGGCTATATGTCCCAAAAATCCATAATTATTACATTTAACATTAGAAAAATATTCCTATGTTTTCTTCCATATGATTGTCTTCTAAGGATTCCATATATTTAGGATAATGTTTAGGATTTGTGTAAAATCTTCAATTTTAGGGGTATCCTATTATCCTCAAGAGCTCTTATTGTCAAGTTTATAAAATGAATTCATTTCTTCCAAGAGTCGTTTGTGTATACTGATTCGGTATGTTTTCCTCCTCTAGATTCATCCCTAAATTTTTTTAAAATTTTGTTCAAGAATCAGATAGGATGATTTTAGATTTTCAAAATTCTTATTCAAGTCATCATATTCGTCAAGTAGTTTATGGTGGTTGTTATCTATTAATGCATGGATCTTTTCTAAGAATTTCATGGTTCTTCTTAGCCTTCTAGTTCTAACTTAAACTAGCATGCATCTTTTTCATTTTCTATATGCATCGGCATGTGTTAGAAACTTCAAAACAATTCATTATAGGTTAAGTCACATACCTCTCTTGATCTGATCGTTCAACATTATTATCATCAAGCAAAGGTTGGTGACTTCTTCTTCTTTTTTCAGTCTCAGATGAGTCTGAAGCTGAGTCCGCCCAGAAAGCTCTTGAAACTTCTTCTTGCCTTCTTTACCATAGTTTTTCCTCTACTCTTCTCTTTCTAAGAGTGGTTTGAGTTTTTGGAAAATCAGTCTTTATATGACCTGGTTTCCCGCCATTATAACAAATTACTTTCATTAGAAACCTTGCCATTTCAGTTAATACTTACTCTGTTCCTTTGCTAGCGTCTCTTCTTCTTCCTCTTTAAAAGCTTCTGAATTGTCTAGTCATTAGCGAATATCATCTTCATCCTCAGGTTGTGAGTGTTCACTCTCTGACTCTTCCACCTTTAGTGCAATATTTTCTCTTTCGTGGTTCCCAACATCAATCTTCTTTGATTTACTCCTTCTCTCATAAGCAATGAGTGAACCAAGAAGATTGTCAAATAGATAAATGTTAGATCTTTAGACTTTGTAATTGCAGTATTTTAGCATACAAGCAGTAGGGTAAACATCGAAGTTTTTTATTGATCATTTCAGCATTTGTTAATTCCCTACAAGTGTATGCAAAGAAGTGACAATTTGTGTGAATCTTGTGTACATGTCAGAAATAGATTCATAGGTTTTCATGCAAAATAATTCATAGTCTGTGACAAGATATTGAGTCTTGATTGCTTAACCTCATTTGTCCTTCATAAGTTATACAAAGTCTATCTCATATGTCTTCCCTTTTACAAGTAGAAACCATATGTAGTTTTCAAGATTTTAAAGCACAAAAGAAACTATTTAGACATTTGGCATTTAATTGTGCTAAGTCACATTCTTCTATAGTCCAATCTGCAAAAGGTGTTTCTTACCATAACTTCATCAACTAATCTAGTTTGGTTTTGTGAGCCATCCTTGACTAGATCCACATTCGATAATCAAGTGACTGTAAGAAAGTAACATGCGTGTTTTTCCAAATCAAAAGGAATTTGTCAAACAGGTGGAGGTTAGTGGATAGAGTAACTTTAGGTGTATTTCGATTTCTGAATGTGAGCATCTACGTTAATCAAAAAGTAGTTCAAACTTATGCTTTGAAACGAAGCTTTGATACCATGTTGAGTTAGTAATTAGGTTGTTAAGCCTAAGTAAATGTCCAAAGGCTACCAAGAGGGGGGGGGGGTGAATTGTTAGTTTAAAAAAATTTAAGCCCTCTTTTAAAATTATGTTGAACCGAAATAAAAATTGTTTCTTTTAAGTTTTTTGACAAAAAGTTTTTGAACCACAGAGTTTTTTAAGACTAAGGAATTAAAATGGGGAAACGTAAAAATATAAAGTAAATGACACCAGATTTATAGTGGTTGTCTAAAACCAGACCTACATTCCTCCCCAGAGGCACCCTCTGAGATTTGGCACTAATACAATAGCGCTTCCTTTTACACCACGCGAAGGCGGAGAACTTTACAACCAACTCCTTTCACCACTCCCCAGTGCGGCAGAGAACCGTCATCCTTTACACACAATCCCAGTGTGGCGAGAGAACCATCGTCGCCTTCAACAACTCCTAGTGTAGGCAGAGAACACCTTCGGCTATTCACATTCATCCAAGTGTGCAGCGAACCCTTCGGCTTTTCAACTCTCCAAGTTGTAGCGCAGCGAACCCTTCGGTGTTCACAACTCTCCAAGTGGTCGGCAGAGAACCTAGGAGTCTTCTTGAAGATCTTCTCACAAATCTAGAAGGAAGAAGGAAAGAGGAGTGAAGTAACCATCACAAGTAAGGACTCTTACCTTTTGAATCAAGTGAAGCTTTCTCTCATGTAGGAAATCCTCCTTTGAATGCTCTTTCCACTTCTCTCCTTGGCTATTCTCTCAAAGGCACGAAGATCAAATGACACAAAAGATTGAGGTGCATCTAATTTGGGACTATTTATGCAAAATGATCAAAACCGCAAAAAGTGCAAGTATTTTTAAATCTGTAGCAGTGGATCGTCCTGGACGATTTTACTTAAATGATTTGAAACGACCCCATTTGTATATGTGTACGAAATGTATTCATACAGCTGATCATCTCGTACGAACGGTTATTACAAGGTCGGTTTTAGAAACTGCTGAAAACTGTTCTAAGTCGGTTAATCGTTTGAATGAAAATTTATTCGTCTGGACAAAATTTTACAGAGGATCGATCGTTCTGGACGATTATTTATTTCGTCTGGACGAAAATTTTCCAGAGGACCGATCGCCATGGATGATAATTTAATTTCGTCTAGACAAAAATTTTCCAGAGACCAGATCATCCTGGACGATTATTATTTTCGTCTGGACCAAAATTTTCTAGAGGACCAATCACCATTGACGATAATTTAATTTCATCTGGATGAAAATTTTACAGTGAACCAATCGTCCTGGACGATTGTAAAATTCGTCTTGGACGAATAGGACTTAGAAAAATTTTTAAGCAAGTTCCTATTCGTTCCATATGCTCAATAGGAGATAACTGTCTGCTCGTCCCGTACGACGTATATCATCCAATACGATCAGTATAAATATTTTATGATCTCCTTATGTGTGTGTGTATGTTTTTATTCACTCAATTACAATCACTCCCTTTCAATTTAATTTCAAAGAAATGCAAACATCAAATTTTACAATGTATCTCATTCTGAATTTGATTTGAAGTCTTCGTAGTCTGGAGTTCATTTTTCCTGAAATGTTAGTACACACAAGAGCAAATACAAATCTTCTAAAATTGTTAGGAGATAACTACACATTTGAACAATAAGGTTTGGAATCATCAAAACTACATAAGTTGCAAAAATGTAAAGCATTCAAATAGCAACTATCTTAACACAAACAGGAAGTAAACAAGAGTGGAGAAGAGTTTTGAGGTGAGAAATAATGGCTAGAAGGCTCTGAATTTAATGGATCGGCCAGATCGTCCAGGCTGATCATCAAATCGTCCAGGACGATCCGAAGCAATTATTGTGAATAGGCCGATTGGTAAAAAAGGTGGTCTGATCGTCCGGGCTAATCAGATATCATCTAGGATGATTGGACACAGATGATCGTCCCAAGTAGTCAGGCCGGATGATCGTTGAAAAAGCGAATCATTCGGGCCAATAAAGTGGATCGTCCAGGATGATGCTCAATAATGAATCATACCGGTCGAATTTAAAACATTTTAAATTATACGTCACGTGTATCGTCCAGGTCGAATAGTGGATCGTCCAGGATGATTGACCAAAAATGGATCATCCCAGGCAAAATTATAAATTTTAAATGTGCAATACGTGTATTGTCTAGGACGAACAAGTGTATCAGTCAAGACGATCAAGATGGTTGTAGTAGAGTTCGATCATATCGTTCAGGGCAATAAAGGATCATCCAGGATGATCAGAGCAAAAAAGTCAAAAAATTCAGCAGATGGTGTTTTTTGAAGCACGAGAAATCGATCATCCAGGATGATGTAAACATCGACCAGGATGATGTGACAAAATTTCAAATAAAAGGAGGGAGGAGATGATCAGAAAAGGCCCAAAAATAAAAAAAAATAACAACGATAAAATAAAAGCCAAAAAGTTTTTTTTTTAATCAAGGCATGAATATGATATAGTCTCCATGTGAGTGATTTAAAAAATTTGTAAGTTAATGAGTTAACAACTTCAAAAATCCAAAAAATGGTAAAATATCTGGTCATGTTAACCCTAAGCTCGAACTTCTTTTAGGGAAAAATATTCTTTTGAAATAAAAAGGCATAACTTAGAAAAACATTTGGATAAGAAAAGGGGATCCAATCAAGACTTGGTTTCAGAAAAATATCTTAAACAATAATATATCAAAGTAGTTTGTTGCAATCACGAAATTTGAAATCAAGTCTTTAAAAATCTCAAGTGATACATGAAATCTTCTAAGTTTTAAGAGTTGGAAGAAAGGAAAATAGCTTGCTTTTGATTGGCTCATTTTATGCCTCTTGTCCATTGAATTGCGCATCTTTTGTTTTTGGCATCATTGACCACTTTTTCATTATTTTTGGAAGCTAGATTCTTTACCAAAAAACTCTTAAATATTCTTAGTTGTGAGTATATCTTCCAGATATTAGAGAAGAAAAACTCACTCTATAATATAAGGAAGAAAAATCCATAAGACATAATTAAAAATCATGTGATAGATTTATTGACAGAATAATGAGAAATCTTGAAGTAACATAAAAACTTTGACTATTATGGTATAAGCTAGATTACTGTAGCAAGGTAGAAAAGATCTCAATTGCAAAATCTAATTGTTAATTTGAGATAGACTTTTGGTTAGAAAAGAAATTTTTACCACCAAAATAGGTTAGAGAGAGAAACACAATCAACGGTGTTTTTACCCTTTAACAGATTTAAGAGATGTAAAACATTAACTCCGAATTTTCAAAATAAAAAAATAAGGCATAAGATATCAATTCAGTGATAATTTGAAAAGGAAAAACAAAGCAAGACATATGAAAAACTAAAGTACCAAAAACAAAAAGAAAAGCAACTAGAAATAAACAACAAAAAAACTAGAAAAATGCAGCAAAGTAATCAGCAGATAAAACATCAGTAGAATCAAGTTCATGCATTAATTTCAATCACACCTAATATGGTCCTTAAAGTGCAGAAAGTATTGAAGGCTAGTGGTTTAGTAAAAATGTCAGCCAGTTGATTCTCAATTGCCACATTATGTAACTTAATATCTCCCTTAGTCACATGATCTATAATAAAGTGATGCCTAATAAAAATGTGCTTAGTCCTTGAATGTTGGATAGGATTCTTAGAAATTAAGATGCCACTAGTGTTATCACAAAGAACAGAGAAGGTGCCTACAGGTAATCCTAAATCCAGTACTTGCTATTTTAGCCAAAGGACTTGGGCCACATAACTTCCTAAAGCAATGTTCTCAACTTCAGCAGTGGAAAGAGCAACAGAGTTTTGCTTTCTGCTAGACCAGGAGACTAAAGACTGTCCTATGAATTGACAAGTTACATAAGTGCTTTTTCTATCCACTTTACATCCTGCAAAATCAGAATCAGATATCCAACAATCTCAAAAGAAGTGCTGTGACTAGGGTACCAGATTCCTAAGTTTTGGGTCCCTAAAAGGTATCTAAGAATTTTCTTAACTGCAGTCAGGTGGGATTCCTTAGGGTCAGCTTAAAATCTAGCACAAAGACAAACGCTAAATATTATATCAGGTCGGCTAGCAGTCAGGTAAGTAAAGATTCAATCATCCCTTTGTACTTCTTCTGATCAACTGATTTTCTATTTGGGTCCCTGTCTAATTAAACTCCTGAGGTCATGGAAGTATTAATTGGCTTGGCTTTGTCTATTTTATATTTCTTCAAGATGTCCTTTATGTTCTTTGTTTGGCTTAAAAAAGCCCCATCATTGAATTGACTAATGCTAAACCCCAAAAAGTAGGACAATTCTCCTATCATACTCATCTCAAACTCCTTACTCATTATTTTAGAAAAATTATCACATAGACTTTTATCAGAAGATCTAAAAATTATATCAACGACATAGATCTGAATAATGAGTAAATCATCTCCTACTTTCCTCAGGAAAAGGGCGGTGTCTACACTCCCCTTAACAAACTCCCTTTCTAGTAAGAATGTACTAAGCCTCTCATTTCAAGCTCTGGGTGCCTGCTTCAATCCATATAATGCCTTTTTTAATTTAAAAACAAGATTTGGAAATTGGGAACTCTCAAAACCTAGGGGTTGTTCTACAAACACATCCTCTTTTATTTCCCCATTTAAAAAGATACTCTTAACATCCATTTGGAAAAGCTTAAATCCCTTATAACAAGCTAACGCTAATAGCACTCTAATGGCTTCCAATCTAGCTACAGGAGCAACAGTCTCCTCAAAATCTATCCCTTCTATTTTCTTATACTCCTTAGCCACTAATCTTGCCTTATTCCTAACGACCACTCCAGAATCATTCACCTTATTCTTAAAGACCCACTTGGTTCCAACTATACCTTGTCCCTTAGGTCTTTCTACAAGCTCCCAAACATTATTTTTAACAAACTGGTTCAACTCCTTCTACATGGCTAGGTTCTAAAACTCATCAGTAAGGGCTTGGTTTATGTTGGTGGGTTCAGTCATTGAGATAAAGGTAGAGTAGTTCACTTCCTTCCTAAGTCTATGTTTAGTCCTAACTCCATAAGAAGGATCTTCTAAAATCAGATCTTTAGGATGACTCGAAGAGTATCTACAATCTCTAGGCAAAGTGTGTGAAGGTTCAACCCTTTCCTCTAGATCTATATTTAACCTCTCCTACTCCTTTAGTATTCTGGTGCTCTACCCCCTTCTCAAAGTTTTCTAATCCAGCGGCAATCTCTTCATCATCATCATCCACAACTCTAGACTTTTTAGTCTCTTCCACCACCAAAGTCCTCTTATTAAGCACCCTAAAAGACTTCCCAACACTAGAATATCCTAGGAACACTCCATCAAATTTTGGGTCAAATTTTCCTAAGTGAGACTTCCCATTGTTGTGAATGAAAACCTTACAACCAAAGACATGAAGGTCAGAAAGATTGGGTGTTCTACCATTAAGGATCTCATAGGGTGTCTTATCTAATTTGGCTCTAACATTCACCCTATTTAACACATAACAAGCTGTGTTAACCGCTTCAGCCCAAAAGTATTTTGGAAGTGAATACTCAGCAAGCATGGCTCTAGCAGCTTCTACTAAGGTCCGATTCTTCCTTTCAGCTACCCCATTCTGCTGAGGAGTCCTAGGAGCTGAAAATTTGTGGCTAATCCCCTTATCCTCACAAAAATCTCCAAATCTCTCATTTTCAAACTCTCCCCCATGGTCACTATGAATGGTCAAGATCTCCCAACCTAGCTTTTTTTGAATCCAATTGAAGAAGACTCTAAACTCATTAAATGACTCATTTTTGTGTGACAGAAATCTAATCCAGTAAACCTCGAGTAGCATCGATAATCACAAAACCATAGACTTTCACTCCCAAACTGGTAGTACTAACTGGTCCAAACAAATCAATGTGAAGGATTTCTAATGGTCAAGAGGTGCTAATGTCCTTAATGGAGTGAAAAGTGGAGTGGATTTGCTTTCCTAATTGGAAGGCATCACAAAGGTGATCTTTTGAAAACTTAAGCTTGGAGACACCTTTAACTAGGTCTTTTTGGGTCACTTTCCTAAGGATTTTCATACTGGCATAACATAATCTCCTGTGCCACAACCATGATTCATCAATAGCAGTTTTTAAGTAAAATAAAGAACCACATTCAATATTATTTAAATCAAGTATGTAAATATTATTGATCAGCTTTCCCTGCAAAACAGTATTATTATTTAAGCTCATAATGCATGAATTTGCCAAATTTTTTATGATGAAGCCCTTATCGCAAAGCTGACTAATGCTGAGCAAGTTGTGTTTCAGTCCATCTACAAGAAAAACAATTTCAATTAGAAGATTCATGGATTTACCAATTATACCTGCTCCTACCACCTTCCTGGTGTTGTCATCTCCAAGAGTCATCTTGCCTCTTGTCTTGGTCTCCAGCAATATGAATTTACTGGCATCGTCAGTCATATGTCGAGAGCATCTGTTGTTCATGTACCACATGCTCTCACGAGGCCTTTTGTGAGAGCTTACCTGTAAAAATTATCAAATGTCAGATTTAGGAACCCAAATATGTTCTTAAAATTTTTTTTACCCTTACCTTTATTCCACTTTTGATGATTCTTGTGCTTCTTCCTTAGAAAGCTCTTAATTTGCCTTGTGATTAAAGCAACATTATTGCTTTTAGAGATGGAAGAATCATTGTCCGAATCATTCGCCTTAAGTGCCACCATTTTCTCCTTTTTTCTTTTAAATGCATCAAGATTTCTTTGGTTCACCCCTTGCTCGTAAGTAATGAGTGAACCAAGTAAGTTATCGACTGAATATGTATTTAAATCTTTAGATTCAGATATTGCAGTAATTTTTGCATCAAAGGAGGAAGGCAAACATCTTAAAATTTTGTTTAGTTTTTTATAGTTAGAAAGTTCTCTTCCTAATGCATGCAGTGAAGTAACAATCTGAGTAAACCTTGTATACATTTCAGAAATCAATTTAGAAGATTTAATACAAAAAAAGTTTGTAATCATACAAGAGAATATTCAAACGGGATTACTTGACTTCATTAGTACCTTCATTGGTGATACACAATTTATCCCAAATTTCTTTACCAGTAGTGCAAGTAGAAACACGCATGTAATCTTTTGATTTCAAAGCACAGAAAAAATAGTTCAAATATTTTGCATTTAATTATGCTAAATCCCTATCATCTAGAGTCCATTCAGTAAAATGAAGTGGAACAGCAACGCCATTCAATTTTTTAATTGGAGGTGTATAACCATCCTTAACAAGCATCCACATACGATAATCAATTGATTGTAAAAACATAGACATACAATTTTTCTAAAAATCAAAATGGATGTTATCAAACAAAGGTGGTCAGGTAATTGAATACCCTTTCGCAGTATTACGATTTCCATTATTAGACATGGATCAAAAAATCAAAAAGTTTTCAAACTTAATTTTTATGAATCCCACTCTGATACCACTTGAAAGTTCGTTAGGGATAATAAGCCCTTAAGAACTAGCCCGAGGCTAACCAAGAGGGGGTGAATTGGTATTTTAAAAAATTTTCCTTTATGTAAATCACAACAAAATATTAAAACCAAATCACCGCAGAAATCAAGGTGCAGAAAAATAAACGCGGAAGCAAAACAAAGAAAGATCACACTAATTTTATAAAGGTTCAATCAATCCTTGACCTACGTCCACTCCTCGGAGGCACCCTCAGAGTAATGCACTAACTAAGTGTCTCTCCTTTAGCTCCCACAGCTAGGCAGAGAAGCCTTTATAATAAACTCCTTTTCACCAACCCCGGTGCGGTAGAGAACCGACTCCTTTTGCTTCCTCCTGAAGCGTGCAGAGAACCCAGACCTTTTGCTGAAGTAGACCTCCCAAGAACCTCCCAAAGATGAAGGACAAAGAACAGAGATGATGACTTGAAACCTTGCTTGGAGCAACCTTTATGAACACTCTCATGAACTCCCCCTCATAAGTTTCTCTCTCTCTCTCTCTCTCTCTCTCTCTCTCTCTCTCTCTCTCTTATGGCTCTCTGAGGTCAAGACAGCAGCACTCAAGGTATTAAGCATGAGAAAATTTAGGTCCTTTAAATAGAAATTCAAGAACCAACTTTATCATCCATGCCGATATAAATATCATCCTTTCCAATCAGTACAAAATAAGCTCAATCAGCTTGGACGATTCAGGATGATCAGAAGAAAATTGATCACATCATCCAAGCCAATACAATATCATCCAGGACGATTAGTTCAAATCCGAGTACAATTATCCTAAACATCGCCCTGAATAGAGTCTGGCCCATGTCAATCGTCCAGGACATCATCCCAGCCAATTCTACGATCGGCCTAACTTATTTGATTGTATCAATCAACCTTAATTGCTTTTCATAATTGCTAGATTAATTTAGGCATAATTGTGCTGTATCGTCTAGGCTAATATGGAGATCGTCTGGGATGATAATTTAAAATAAAGAATACCTAAATTGATCTTGGCGGCTGATTCTTTCTGATTTGAGCCTATAGTCCTGGCTGATACACATATCATTCAAGATGATTTGCTTAATGACGGCTGCATAACCAGGATTCCCTAATTTTGGTTTTTATTTTTAGTTGAATCGTCCTAGCCGATATGAACATCGTTCAGGCTGATGTACTCAAAATAGAAAAATTTAGAAAACCTCTCAAGTGTGTGTATACAAGGTTACTTAGCATCAGGAACCACTTTTACAATTGACTCAAGAAAGGAAAAAATACAGACTTGACTCAACTTAAATATACCCGATCTTGAGCTAGCTTGAGCTGCATTCGATCTTGTGGTCCTAAAAAGTTAGTAGGAAAAATAGTCGTAGTGAATCATGAATGTTTGCTATCATCAAAAGTTTAATCCATAAAGTCAAATTTGTAACACTTACAAATTGCCTAAATAAATAAAAAAATACCAATACATTATATAGTAAATCAAGCTTAAAGAATTTTAATTTAAACATTAAGATCAATCACATCTAATCTTACTCTTAAAGTGCTAAATGTGTTAAAAGCTAGTTATTTTGTGAAAATGTCAACAATTGATTCTCAGTAGCAACATGATGCGATTCAATTTCTCCTTTACCTAAATGATCTCTAATGAATTGATGCCTAATATTAATATGCTTGGTTCTAGAATATTGAATAGGTTTATTTGAAATAAATATAATACTAGTATTATCACAAAAAATAGGAATAGTGACAATAAAAATTCTAATTCAATCAATTATTATTTTGACCAAAGAACATGCCACACAACTACCTTAGGCAATGTATTCTGCTTCAGTAGTAGAAAGTACTAGTGAATTCTATTTTATACTATACCAAGAAACTAATGAGTTTCTTATGAATTGATAAGTTCTAGAAGTACTTTTTCAATCAACCCTACATCATACAAAATTTGAATTAGAATATCTAATGATTTTGAAGAAGAGCTGTGCTTAAGATATCAAATCCCTATATTTCAAGTTCCCAAAAGATACCTCAAAATTCTTTTAACTACTATCAAATGTGATTCATTTAGATCAGATTAAAAGCTATCACACAAATAAATATAAAACATTATATCTTGTCTGCTAGCAGTCAAGTAAAGCAATGTTCTAATTATTCCTCTAAATTTCTTTTGATCAACATATTTTCTCTTAGGGTCTTTATCTAATTGCACTGAGGAACTCATTGGTGAAGTCATTGGTTTAGTATTATCCATTTCATATTTCTTGAGGATGACCTTAATATACTTTGACAAACTAAGAAAAGTTCCATATTTTACTTTATGCTAAAAAAAAAACTCAAGTCTCCCACAAAACTCATTTCAAATTCAATTCTCATTATTTTTGAAAAATCATCACAAAGATTTTTATTGGTAGATACAAAGAAAATGTCATCAACATATGTTTGAGTAATGAGTATGTATTCTGCTATCCTTTTTAAAAAAAAATTGTGTGCATACTTTCTTTAATAAATGACATGTCTAATAGAAAAGTGCTTAACCTCTCAAATTAAGCCCTAGGTGTCTGTTTCAGTCCATACATTGCCTTTTTTAATTTAAACATATGATTAGGAAATTTATAAGTTTCAAAACCTAGAGGTTGCTTAATATAAACATCTTCTTGTATCACCTAATTAAGAAAGACACTCTTAGCATCCATTTGATACAATTTAAAGCCTTTGAAATAGGGAAAGGCTAGCAAAACTCTTATCACTTCAAGTCTAAATATAGGGGCAAAAGTTTCTTCAAACTTAATCCCTTATATTTGATTATATCATTTATCCACCATTCTTACCTTATTTCTAATCACAACTCCTCTAAATCATTCATTTTATTGTTGAACACCAACTTGATTCAAACAACACTTTGATCCTTAGGCCTTTTAATTAATTCCAAAATATCATTTCTAACAAATTGATTCAATTCTTCTTGAGTGGCCAAAATCCAATATTCTTTCGAAAGTGTTTGATTTATATTAATGGATTCAATCATCGGTATAAAGGCAGAATGGTTCACTTCTTTGTTAAGTTCATGTCTAGTACTAACATCCTCATTAGGTTCACCTAAAATCAATTCCATATGGTGATTCTTAAAAAGTTTTCATTCTCTAGAAAAAAGGTTTTCTGATTCAATATTCTCTTTTAAATTTGTCTTTTTAATTCTTTGAGAGATATTTTTAATATGATCTTTTTCTAATCTTGGCTATTCTGAAATGTTAGATTCATCAAAATAACATGTGTGGTCTCCTCAACTATCAATGTTCTATTATTAAAAACTCTATAGGATTTGTCAATACTTGAATATTAAAAAAAAATTCCATCATCAGATTTAGGATAAAATTTTCCTAAAATAGTTTTACCATTATTGTGAATGAACACCTTACATCTAAAAATATGCAAATATTAAATATTAGGAAGTTCATAGGATATTTTGTTCATTTTGGATCTAATTTTCACCCTATTCAGAACTTAACAAGCAGTACTAATTGGTTCGAAAAGAAAAAAATGTGGCTATGAATAAACACATTTATAACTACACATCAAGCGGCTTGAATTGACTGAGCAATTTTCAAATTCCATCATCCCGAGTTTTCTGGAAATCCGGCCATGGCGTCGGAGGTTCGTCGGCCACCTCTGGTCGGCAGCACTAACAACGTCAAACCCCCCTGTCTTCTTCCAGATTGAATTTGCGATTCAATCCTGACTCGTCACCACCTGCTTTCGGAGAGAAGAGAAGCGATAAGGATAAAAATTTCTAGTTCACCAAAGAACGTCCATTGGTTATTAAATAAGGAGGATCGATTGTAAATAAGATATTTGATTGTGTTGGTAAAGGTAAGAACATCTTGCTTGAGAATGATGTTGGTACAACACCGATAGGTACTGATGCTTTGAATCAGATACCTCTGAAGGCCAATCTGGTTAATTCTTTAATGTGCAAACCACCTTCTTGTGGTATTGCGGCAGATAATGAGAACATCGTTTCTAAGGAAGTTCTGTGTTCTAATGAGAAAATCTAGATTACAGAAGATCTGGTGTTAAAAGATAAAACTGCTGCTATTAACAATCAAAACAGGACAGATTCAATGAAATCTACAGATGATCTTTTTACTGTCACAGAATGCATTTCTAGAAAGTTGGGAAACTGTAATATCATCAAGACTGCTGGAAGCTCTAACAGTGGAAATTCAAATACAGAGAACAATGCTTGGAAGAAGAAAACAAACATTAAAGTGTCAGATTTGGATTTTGGTTCAAATTTTGTTGAAGAAGATGGTGTGGTAAAGCTGAACACTGATAGAGAGATTGATAACTCCAATAAGTTGAAGAAGGCTCTAGTTATTAAAGTGTTCGGTAATAATATCCTGTTTCATATCATCAGCCTAGAATTGAGAAGACAATGGGGAATTTTTGGGAAATTTCATTTAACCCAATTGGGCTTAGGATTGGTTCTTTGTGCTTTTGAAAACCCGGAAGCCTTGGAGGAAATAATTTCAACTTGGCCTTGGTATGTTAATGGAAATATAGTGGGCATGGATACGTGGTTAGCAGCTTTCTCCCCATCTTCATTTAAAGGACTTCTTGCTCCTATATGGATCCGTATGCCCAATCTCCCTCTTCATTGTTTGGATGAGGTGAATGTTTGTAGAATTGCTTCTATGGTGGGTACCCCTTACTTGATTGATGGAAACATGTTCCAATGGAGTAGGAGGGAATTTGCAAGAGTGTGTGTGATAATCAATCTTGATGAAAAGCTACCCTTAGGGGTTTGGGTGGAAGGCAAATTGGGCAAGTTTTGTTAATGCATAGAGTACGAGAGACTACCCATCTTTTGTTTCAATTGTGGAAAGCTTGGGCACTTAAATGAAGCTTGTTCTTTGAAGAAGTCAGTTAACAAGCAAATCATATCAACAATGGAAGACAAAAGCAGTAAGAGCAATTTGGAACAAGGTACTATGGTAGCTTTAGAATCTTAGCCAGTTGTAGAAGTTAAAACATCCAATGAAGATTCAGAGAAAGGGTATGGTCCATGGATTCATGTTGATTATAAGAAGAAAAAAAAATTCAAATCTATACCGAATATTGGATATAAAGAACCAGCGAACAAAGCAGATGGCAGTGATATCCTGGACAAAATGTCTGATAAGGTGATGGATCTCAAGAACTCAGAAATCAACAAAAACAAGGGAGGCAAGACTATCCTGTTGAATGCTGATATAAACCTTGACTCCACAAATATTGAATCAGGTGATAAGTTGAAAACAAATTCCACAACTTAACACAGCAGCCTTACTAATTTGGACTCCGTCAACAAATTGGTGGAATTACTTCATAACAATCCTCCAAGTATTTTAACTGAAGATTGTAATAATAAATTTGACGTTCTGAATGGAATTATTAAAGAAGGTGAAATCACAAATGAAATACAGTCCACTGTTTTGGAAGAAGTAATGAACTGTTCAGGCAACAATACAGCAGAACAGACATTTTCTGAATTAGAAGCAACTTCGGTTAAGAAGAAAGGAAGGAAGGATTCAAAAGAACTGGGGCCTGTGAAGATACTGACTAGAAACAGAAGATCAGGAGAAGTAGATAAGGAGAAAGGGGGGACAATATCCCCACTAATCCAAAAATGAATTCTATCATTTTTTGGAATTGTAGAGGAGCTAGGAAGAAGAAAGCTTCTCTATACCTAAAGGAAGTGATTAAAGAACATAATGTCTATTTTGTTTGACTGTTAGAGACTAAACTAGTCTCTCTTGATAGCAGAAAAGTTGAAACATTTATTGGTATTGGATGGGATTTCTGCTTTGTTCCATCGGCTGGTCTTTCTGGAGGGATTCTAGTTTTATGGAAGACTAATTTTGCAACCTTTTGTATGATTGACTACTCTCCTCAATTCATAATAGGAGATTTGGATATTCCACTAATGGTTAAATGGAGATTAGCAACCATTTACGGCAGCAAAGATGTATACAAAAGAAGAGAACTTTGGGGTGGTCTTGTGTAGCACTTATCCATTGATTGGACTATGGTAATTGGTGGTGATTTGAATTGTCTTCTCTCTAAAGAAGATAAGAAAGGAGGGAGGAGATTTATGTTTTCAAATGGGCCTAAAGATATGAGGTATTTTATGACATCTAATGATGTTCATGAGCTGGGTTTTGTTGGACCTAAGTTCACATGGAGAAACAATAAAAAAGGAATGGATCGAATCATGGAAAGGCTTGAGAGAAGACATTTGGATGTTAGTTAACTCCAATGCTGTTAATATTAATCAACATCTGGTTGTGAAACATCTTCCTCGTGTTGCATCGGACCATTCTCCAATTCTTCTTAATTTGTTTGAGTCCATTCCTAAAATTAAAAGTTCTATTAAATTTGAAGACATTTGGATGTCTTACCCGGCTTCATTTGCTGTTGTTAAGAAAGCATGGGAAAGGAATGCTAAAGGATCTGCAGCTGATATTCTCAACCATAAATTATAGAGAACTCTTAAAGCTCTTTTCTATTGGAGCAAGGCAAAATTAAAGAACTTGAATATATTAAAGGATTCTCTAAAATTGGAGATTTTACATCTCCAAACTAAAGAAGCAGAGGAAGGTCTGTTATCAGATGATGACTTTTGCTTATTGAAACACAAAATTGAAGAATTAAATTCTACACTGACTCGTTTAAATACCTGGTGGAGACAACGAGCAAAAATTAGATGGATTTCAGAAGGAGACCAGAATACAAGGTTCTTTCACTCGGCTGCCAGCTCTAGGAAGAACTCTAATATGATTAAAAGTATTAAAGATGATAATGGTATTGAAGTAGAGGAGCATAAACAGATTGAAGAAGTGTTCATTTAGTTTTTCAAGAAAAAATTGAGTGATAAGAAATGCTTGCTGGATGGATGGCCGTTGAATCAAAAGATGCTGGGTTCTGAAGACAAAAATCTGCTGTGTAAAAATTTCATGATTGAGGAAGTGGAATTGGCAATTAAAGAGTTCTCAGGGTTCTCTGCTCCTGGTGAGGATAGTATAACTTACTCCTTTCTGAAGCATTACTGGTCTATCATCAAAATTGAAGTATGGAATGCTTTTCAGATGTTTTTCAATACTGCAATGATGAATGAGAAGTGGAAAAAAACACAGATTGTGTTAATTCCGAAAAATAACAATCCCATATCCCCTAATAACTATAGACCTATTAGTCTATGTAATACTGTATATAAAGTAATTGCTAAAGTTCTTCTCAATAGGCTTAATGGAGTTATACCAAAGCTTATCTCTTTAGAACAAGCTGCTTTTATCAAGGGGAGGTCAATTCATGATCACATTCTTATTTCCCAGGAACTTTTTCACAAATTCAAAGATGCTAAAGCTGCTAAAGGACTTGTCTCTATCAAGCTTCATAAGGAACAAGCTTATGATACAATGGGGTGGCCTTCTTTAAACAAAGTATTGGATTACTTTGGATTTCCTAGTTCTTTCTCTAAACTCATTATGGAATGTGTTATTAATCCAACATTTTCAATTTTGAATTAATGCTAAATGTGGATTAATGCTAAATGTGGATTTAGACAAGGTTGCCCCTTGTCTCCTTATCTTTTCATTATTTGTTCTCAGCTCCTCTCTAATGCCATTGTTGGCAATGAAGCTTTTGGTGTTCAGATAAGCAAAAACAGTCCTAGGATTGCACATTTGCTTTATGCAGATGATGTAATCTTATTTGTAGAAGCTAAAATCAGTAATGTGAAGAGTATTAAATCCATTATCAAGAAATATGGCAGTTAGACAGGGCAAACCGTCAATACTAGCAAGTCAGTTATTCTCTTTTGGGAAAATTACTAGTAGAAGGAAGAAAAGGAAGATTAAAAGAATTTTGTGGTATAAAGAAATCAAGGAATTCAATTATCTTGGTGCTAAAATGGCATTAAGGAAACTATCTAAATTGGATTTTCAATTCATTTTAGACAAAATCCTTTTGAAGTTGAATAGCTGGGGAACGAAGTTCCTTTCTTTGCTGGGTAAAATTACCTTAGTCAAATCAGTAATCCTCTCTCTTTCTACTTTTAATTCTACTGTATCTCCTATTCCTAAAGCTATTCTTGAAGAAATTGAAAAATTATGCCGGTTGTTTATTTGGAATAAGTTGAATAATTCTCATGGGCTGCACTATGTTGCTTGGGATAAACTTTGTAAACCAATTATAATGGGAGACAGGGGACTTCATTCTTGTTCCAAAAAAGTTGGTCCACTAAGAGCCAAATTAGCTTGGAGATACTTGAAGGAAGAGGGATCTCTATTGCACAAAATTGTTTACCCAAAATATGGTTCCTTTTGGAGGTCTGGAAACAGAAACAATGCTGGTTCTGTAACTTGGAAAATAATAAAAAATGGTGGTCATTATCTCAAACCAATTGTGAGATGGGAATTAGAAAATGGGAAATCGGTGAAGGTTCTTGAATACATATGGATTCTAGATAAAAGTCTTATTAAATGGCCTACTTTTGTAAATTCCCAAGAAGAGATGATTGAATCAATGACGGTAGACAATTTTTTGTCAGGGAATCAATGGGATGTTATAAAACTACAGAAATATTTTGGTAATGATCTTATCAACATTATTTCCAGAATTCAAATTAATGCTAACCTTCAGGAAGATCGATTAGAGCTTATTCTTAAAGAATCTTGACACACTATTTCGGCTTTGGCGGAAGGATATTATAATCAAAATTTTGTTGAAGGTTCTAATTGGTGCTGGCTGAAAAAATCTAATTTCAATGCATGTGTGGACAATTTCTGGTGGAGGGTAATGAGTAATTCTTTGCCAACAAATGCTTTCTTACTTTATAGAAGACTTCAAAGGTATGATCAATGTCCTAGAGGTTGTAATGTGGCTGAAGATATTGAACATGTGATCTGTAATTGTTATAAGATCAAAGAGGTTATTCATCTTCTTAATAAATGGGGTTTTGCAATTCCAGTACTAGAATCTAAAGAAGAGGTTTTCAGAGAATAGGTTTTTAGATGGCTGGAATATCATAATGCTTTCCTTCAAAAATGGTTTTGCAATGCAATTTTCTTCATCTGGAAAGATAGAAATGAAATTGTTCATGGGAAAAATGGTAGGAGTCTTCTGTACATGGCTATCGAGGCATTAAGCTACACTAGAACATCTTATATTCCTAATTTTAATTCGACGGGCCGGTTGAGTACTAATCAGCTGTTGAATGATCGTTGGTACTCTCCTCCACCCGATTGGATAAAGGTTAATGTTGATGCAAACCTTCTATCAAATTATAAAGGAGGCATTGGAGGAGTTGTTAGAGACCACAAAGGTAGATTGATAGCAGCTTTTGGCAAACCGGTAATCCATTGGCACATCTCTTATCTTGAGTTTCTAGGTATAATTTTTATAAAAGATGTCATCAGAGATTGGAATCATGAGTTCAAAGGTATCATTATTGAAAGTGATAATGCAAATATCATCAACTTCATCATTAATACTATAAGGAAAGAAGGTAAAGGTACGGGTACTTATTCCTTTATTGATGATTTTAAATTTGTTATATTTAATTGCATTAAGAGAGACTAACAAGTTAGCGGACTTATGTGCTAACTTTGGGGCTTTTTTAGGGTTCTGTTGGGAAGATCTCATTCTTGATAAGATTCCTTCTTCCTTTGTAGATTTGTTGAAGAAGGAATCTTTAGCTTGTTCTTTGTAGACTTTTTGCCTTTGGTTTTATAGTTTATAAAGCTTTTTTGCTTCTCTAAAAAAAAAAAAAAAGCAGTACTAACCATTTTAGCCCAAAAATATTTTGAAAGTTAGTATTATGCCAATATGGCTCTAGTATCTTCTATTAATATTATGTTCTTTCTTTCAAAAATCTCATTCTACTGAGGGGTCCTAGGTGCTAAAAAATAATGACCAGTTCCTTTCTCTCTATAAAAATCTTCAAATATTTTATTTTCAAATTCTCCTTCATGATCACTTTGAATTGATAAAATCTCACATCATAGTTTTATCTTAATCCAATTAGAAAAATCTCTAAATTTCTCAAATGATTCACTTTTATGAAATAAAAATTTGACCCAAATGAATCTTAAAAACATCAATTATAATAAATCTAAACACTTTACCTCCTACTCTTACAATGCTAACCTATCCAAAAAGACTCATATGTATGACTTCTAATAGTTTTATAGTTCTAAGATCCTTAATGGAATGAAAGAAAGACTTCACCTATTTTCATAATTGAAATGCATCATATAGGTGATCCTTAGTAAAGTCTAGTTTAGGTATACCTCATACCAATACTTTTTGGGTAATCTTTTTAAGATTTTTCATGCTTACGTACAAAGTCTTCTATGTTATAACCATGATTCGTAAGTAATTATTTTGAGATTAAAAGCATTATAAGATTTATCAAAATTCAAATCAAGCATGTACATTATTTACCCTATTTCCACGTAAAATATCAATTTTATTTTGGTTTAATATGCAGCTTGTGGGAAAATAAATTTACACTATAACCTTTATTACGTGGTTGACTAATACTCAATAAGTTATGCTTTAAGCCTTTTACCAATAAGACATTTTCAATGAAAAACTTATTTTTCTTTCCAATTATACAAGTGGCTACCACTTTTCTAATGGTTTTATCTCATAGTATAATCTTGCCCCCATTCTTAGCTTCAAGCGATATGGATTATGTTGTATCTCCAGTTATATGCTTTGAATATCTGCTTTCCAGGCGCCAAATGCTCTCACTAGATCTTGTATGAGAGCGTGTCTACAAAATGATTAAATTATAGACTTGGGAACCCAAATAAGTTTGGGTTCACCTCTTGGCAGTAATAATGTAGATACATATTTAATATGCTGTAAGTTATGCATCTTTGGTCTCCACGCTAGATGATTTTTACTATAAATTATACAAGTGTGTGATATATGCCCAATCATTTCATAAGAAAAATATTTAACTATAGGAAAAGGATTTACCACTCTATGTATATTATACTATCTTTTCCTATGTTTTAAAGTTGAACACTTTGGGTCAGGATTATAAAATTATTCAAGTGTAGGGGGTGACCTTCCTACCTTAATGCCATTCAATTTTTTAGTAAGATACAAGTTTGCATTTTTTAAAGTTGAATAATCAAATTTCAACTCATGTTCCCTTTATTTTAATTATGCTATTAATACTCTAAAATTATTTTCAAGTTCAATATTAAATGATTTCAAAAGTTCATACTTTTTGTTCAAATCAATAAACATATCTAATAATGTCATGTCGTTGCTATCAAATAATGCTTGATTATTCCTAAGGATTTCATTCTCTTTTTATAAATTTAAAAATTTTAGGTTCAAATTAGCACGTAGCTTTTTTAGTTTCCTATAAGCAGTATGAATTTTCTCAAAAACATCAAAAAACTCATCGTAGAATAAGTCACATACCTCCTATTGATATAACAGATCAAGTTTGTCATCTATTAAACACAAATTCATGACTTCCTCCTCTACTTCTATTTCTGAGGAATCTAAAACTAAATCTACCCAAAATGCTATCTGCAATCTCTTCTTGCCCTTCCTCACATTTATTTTTGGCTCAACCTTATCCTTGCTAGGATTAGCTTTGAGATTTGGATAATCAAATTTGATGTGTTCAAGCTTCCTATATTTATAACAAATTACATCATTAGAAGCTTTAGCATTTTTGTAAAACTTACCCTTGTTCCACTGCTGACATCTCCTTCGCTTCCTCTTAAGAAAACTTTTGAATTGCCTTGTTATTAAGACAATTTCATCTTCATCTTCAAGTTGAGACTGATCACTATCTAAGTCATCCACTTTCAATGTAATATTTTTCTCCTTTTTCTTCTCACCTACATCATTCTTTCTTTTAGTCATTCTTTGCTCTTAAGTAATTTGTGATCCAAAATGATTGTCAATAGAATAAATATTTAGGTCTTTTAACTCTATTATAGCAGTTATCTTTGCATAATAAGCAATAGACAAACAATAAAGAATTTATTTACTTTTTTAGCATCCATTAATTCTTTTCCTAAAGTATTTAATGAGGTGACTATTTGTGTGAAATGAGTATAAATGTAAATGATTGATTCATTCAGTTTTATGTGAAACAGTTCTTAATCGTGTAGTAGAATATTTAATTTATATTGTTTCACATCATTAGTTCCTTCAAAAGTAATGCAAAGTCTATCCCAAATTTCTTATCCAATTTTATAGGTTAAGGCACACATATAGTCCTTAGATTTAAGTACATAGAAAAAACTATTTTAAACATTTAACAAATAACTAAGCTAAGTTTTTTCTCCTTTTGTCCAGTTAATAAATGATGTTTCAGTTATAACACCATCTATAAGTCTAGTTAGTCTAGAGTAGCCTTTTTGTACTTAAATCTATATGTGATAGTTAAGTGATTGAAGAAAATTAGACAAACATGTTTTTCAAAAATTGAAAGGGATGTTATCAAACAATGGGGGTCTTGTAATCAAATATCCTTCGGGTGTGTTATGGTTTTAAAAAGTAGTCATAATTGTTTTTAAAAAGTTTTTTAAACCTTAATTTTTAAAAGTAGGCTCTAATACAACTTGAAATTCTGAATAGGTTGTTAGACCTATTAAATTTGTCCTAAGGCTATTCAAGAGGGGGGTGAATTAGTAATTTAAAAATTCTCTTAGTAAATTAAGAAAACTGATTTAAGTTCTTAATCATAATGACAAATTTTCTCAACATTAGTTTTTTAATAAAATTGAAAGTGCATAAAAATAAAAATGCAATAAAAATAAAAAAATAGAATAATACAAAAATTTACAGTGGTTCAATCTAACTAGACCTATGTCCACTCCCTGAAGACTCCCTCTTCAGGTATTGCACTTTACCAAAATGACTCTCCTTTTGATCCTATAATAATGCGGAGAAGCCCTTACAATAACCTCTCTTCCAACAACCCTGGTGCAATAGAGTACCATCATGCTTTGTCACCATCTTGGTGATGGCAGAGAACCGACATCCTTTCACATTCTCCTGGTGTCGGTAGAGTTCCTTCATCCTTTAGAGTATCATTATCCTTTTATACCCTCATAGTGTCGATAGAGTACCAGCATCTTTTCACACCCTCCTAGTGTCAGCAAAGTATCGCCGTTCTTTCACACCATCTTACTATTAGCAAAGTATCGGTGCTCCTTTGAAAAATTTCTTCCAAAAGTTTTCAAGAAAGTAGGGAAGAACTTTGAAGAACAAGTAAGAGATACTCACTGTTGGGCACCCTTGTGAATCCCATCAAAAATCCCTCTTAAAAGATCTCACTCTCCAATCCCAAGAAACTTTCACAAATACTCTCTAAGTGCACTCTCAAAAGAAATTCACAGTAGGAGTTATGCCAATCAATTTTTAGGACTTTTAAATATGAAGGATAAGAAAAATCATCCAAAAAACTAAAAAATTCAATTTGACCATTTTGAATTGTATTATACGATTGCACTTTGTACGTACGAATAGTTCAAAAATCCTTTTACGATCTTCTATGAATCTGTTTTAGTAATATGTTAGTCATATGTACGAACATACATTGTTTAATATAAATAGTTCAAAACTTAATAGTTACGTTAGGTAAGATTCAGTATGAATGCATTTCATACACTGATCAGTGTACTGCACCAAATTCATTTCATATAATATGATTAGTTTAACCACATCATACTTCATTTGGTACTAAAATGGACAAGTCCATTTTTCCCTCTTAATATTATCTGTACAAAATTGTATGCACCCATTTCATACTTTGGACATTGCGTGTACAAAACTATGAACATACAGTATGATCAGTTCAAAAAATTTTGAGTTTCTTTGAGATGAACTAGTACATTGCTATTTTGTACTCTGGACGTTAACTATACGAAGACAATTTCATACAATACGAATACTTCAATTGAAAAATTCTAAGGCATGATTCTATTAATTTTTATTGGAGGATCTCTAAACAAATCATCCAGTATGATTCAATAATCATTCAATATGATTCAATAATTATATAGTATAATCAATTTTATAAATATAAGTTTTGACTCACTCCCCAAGTGTGCGTGTATAGTTACACAATTATAATCAAACTCTCTTAGACTCAAGTAAAAGAGAAAAAATATAAAGTTCAATTATAAGAAAATCTAGTCTATCTTTAAGTCTTTGATAGTCTAGAGTATGATTTTCCTGTAATATAAGTACACACAAACAACTCAAAAATTATTTTTCCACTATGTGTTGGAAGAAATAATAATCAACACAATAATATTTTGATATTATTACAAACTCACATTATATAAAAGCATAGATTTGAAAACTAAGTCACAACATGAACTACAAATCTGAACTTATCTTAGCCTAGATTGGGGAGCTAGTTAACCACATAGACACTTTAAAATCATATGCCCAGTCTCTTTATGAAAGATGGATTGGGATGTTGTTTATGTTTTTAAGAAATGGGGGTGACATCTAGAATAAATCCTAATTGACCCCTTTACTAATGTATATTAAATGATGCTTGAATGTTGTTGCAACTCAAGCCTATGAGTTTATGCTTTTGATGATAACAAATATTGTGGCTCACTTTTTGTTGTTTACCTGTATTTGTAATATATTTTTCTTTCTGTGTTTAGTAACATTTTAGGATTACAGTGCACCTTACAAGGCTCAAGTTTTTGCAGAATCTGTTCTATTTGTAATTTTCATTAATGTATTTTTTGGTTTGTAGGGTGTTTATTTTCTTGTAATCTTGCTCACTTATTTTTATTTTAGAGTTCTCTATTTTTTCTCACATCATCCAAGATGATCGAAGCATCAGCCTAGACAATCAGCTGAAAACAAAAATCCTAATTTTGGCATCTTGGTTAAGGCAACAGTCTTTAAGCTCATCATCCTGTAAGATATTTGTATCGGTTGGGACGATAGGCTCAAATAAAAAAGAATCATCCGCCAGATCTATTTAGGTATTATTTATTTTTGGACATCATCTAGGACATCGTCTTGGATTATGTAGCAAAATTATACCAAAATTAATCTAATAATTAAGGAAAGTAATTAAGGTTTGATTGATATGATCACATGATCCAGGATGATCGCAGGATCTGCCGGGATGATCAGTTCAAAAAACTTTGTTATTCTAGGATGATTACATATCCGACAACTTATATTCAGGGCGATGCTCTGGATGATATTTATTGATATAAACTAATCATACAGGATGATATACTAACGGCCTAGACGATATGAATAAAAACCTTCTGATTATCCCAAATCTTCCTAGATGATTGAGATTATTTGCATCGATCGTACAGGATGATATTCATATTATCCTGGATGATAAAGTCAGTAAGTTGTAATTAATTAGCTTATTTGGAGCTCTTCTATTTAAACTTTGATAAGGCTCTTAGTATGTATCTTTGGTAGCCATTGAGGCTTCGTTTCTTCTAGAGAAAACTTGAAGAGAGAGCTTGAAAGGGAGAGAGGAAATGGTAGAGTTTGAGAGAGGGAGAAGATCCTTGGACTGGGTTTCAAAGAAGTGTGGAGGGGGTTTCACACGGTTGCTCTGGCAAGCTTGCGCCTTAGTACCATCGAATTCAAGGATCATCCTGAGGAAAGTTTTAGAAAGAAGACGATCTCTTTGGTGTCGAAGGACCTGGCTACTCCGCTGCACCGGGGAAGGTGGAAGTGATTTTGTAAGGTATTATTTGCCTAGCTATGGGGGCTAAAGGACAGACACAGAGTTTAGTGCAATCCTCGGAGGGTGCCTCTGAGGAGTAGACGTTAGTCAATGTTTGATCGAACAACTATAAATTTGGTGTGTTATTTCCTTTATTTTTCTGCATTTAATTTATGTACTTTGTTTTTCTTTGTGGTAAATTTTAGTTTGGTTTAAGTTTTACTTTGATCATGAAATTTCTTTTAAAATACCAATTCACCACACTCTTAGTTGGCATCGGGACTAGTTCATAAGGGCTTAACATCCCTAACAAACTTTCAAGTGGTATTAGAGCGGGATTCATAAAAACATATTTTAGAAAACTTTTAAATTTCGATCCATGGCTAATTTTTGTAATCGTAATATTGCGGAAGGTTATTCAAATACGCAACCTCCTTTATTTGAAAATATTACTTTTTATTTTTAAAAAATTGCATGTTTACTTTCTTGCAATCTATTAATTTTCAAATGTGGTAAATGATTTTAACTGGTTATTCTGTACCATCACGTATTATAGATGGAACTAAAACTGATATTTCTTTTAATCAATTGAGTAGAGAAGAACAAATCAATGCTCAATTGAATGCTAAATCATTAAACTATTTTTTTCTGTGCTTTAAATTTTGATGATTTTATGTTTGTATCCACGTGCTCTACTGGAAAAGAAATTTGGGATATATTATACACTAGTGAAATCAAGCAATCCAGATTAAATATTTTAATACATGATTATAAACTTTTTTTGCATGAAATCTTATGACATAATCTTAGACATGCATATAAGGTTTATTCAAATTGTGACAACATTATATTCTTTAGATAAGAAATTTTCAAACTTTGAAAAAGTCAAAAAATTCTACGTTGTTTACTTGCAAATTTGATGCCAATGTTATTGCTATTTATGAATCAAAAAATTTGAATGAATATTCTATTAATAATTTGATTGGCTCACTCATTGCCCACGAGCAATGTTTGGGTCAAAGACTTTTGAATACAGGTGAAATGATAGTACTAAATGCTGAAGACATAGAGAATAGTGGCTTCGTTGGTGACGAAAGCGATGACTTATCAAACAAATTAGAAAGCTCACTAAAACATAAGCATCAACAAAAGTGGAATAAAGGTAAAAACGGTAAAAATGTTAAGATAACTTCTGACGTTATTTGATTTGAATGTAAGAAACCTGGACATATGAAAAATCACTACCCTAATTTGAGAATTCTTTCTACAAAAGAAAAGGGTAAACTTAAGCAAATTGTAAAAATGACAAATAATAAAAAGCAAAAAATCTCCTAGGCAGACATAGCTTCTGAATCATTAGCCAGGAGCAAGATGATGTTTAAACCATTTTTTATGTGTTTATTTTTTGTGTATGCATGTTTTGTTCATTTTTGTGTATTTTTTATATTTTTTCTTTACATTTATTCTTTTCCATTCTTTTTTTTCTTTCTTTTCTTTTTTGTTAAACTTTTAATTTTGTCTTTACTTTTTTTTTTCTATGGAGTTTTCTCTGATCAACACATACATATCACTTTTTTTTTATTTCATATACACTTTAGAAAATCAAATCTTTTTTAAAGATTAATTTTTTTATAAAAATGAAAAATTTACCTCCTATTTTTGCTTGAAATCTTATGTAAGTTGTGGTTTACTTCTCTAAAAATAGACAAAGGATGATAACTCATGATTTTGTCCCTCTATCTCTTTTTTTAAAGAAGTTATTTGACAAATCTCTTCATCATATTATAAATTGGATTATTAAACTGAACTTTTTGATCTTCCTATATTTTATCTATCACATGGGGTTCTTTTAAAAGTTATTGAATCTTCCTCATAGTTTTCTTAATCAAGTAGTTCATTTTTTTCAATAGAATGGGTTTATTTTAGTTTTTAAAATTTTTTTAGAAGGGTAGTATATTTTATTGAAAAGTAAAAAATATGTAAAGTGTACCAAATAATTAATAAAATGCATAAAATGAGCTCACAAAAAGTAATGCTTACCTTTATTGTACTTTTTAAGGCTTAAGAAAACCTTTGATATTTTCAATACTTGAGCTTAAAAATCATGAAAATGATTAACTAATTTTTACATTAATCTTCTATTCGACATATTTTATAAAAAGAGTTTAAAAAAAATTTCTAATTTATTCCTTGATTTAGATATTAAATTAAAAATTTGTTGACCCTTTAAAAGAACTTTAGCTTGGATTAATGATTTCTGAAAATCTAACCTTTTCTAGATTATGCGTTGGCAATCCATTCCTTACTAAGTTTTTGAATAAAATGAAAAGGTAACTTTCTCATTTTTAAAGTCTTTTTTTATTAGGGTTCATATTTTTTGTGCCCCTTCTCTTTTTGATGATGTCAAAGGGGGAGCACATACTATTATTTTTTTATCTTAAAAAAAAACAAAAAAAAATTATCTTTCCCTAATTTTAAAGTTTTGTTATAGTAAGGGAGAGTTTTATTATAGTAAGGCGAAATTGTTTTTTTTCTTTGCAAATCTAACCTGTAATATTTGACATAAAAAAAAGAGAGAGATTACTGTAACTCGAGCCTAAGAGTTTATGCTTTTGATAATAATAAATATTGTGGCTCACTTTCTATTATCTACCTGTACTTACAATACATTTTTCTTTCTATGTTTACTAACATTTTAGGATTACAGTGCACCTTATAAGGCTCAAGTTTTGGTAGAAAATATTATATTTATTATTTTCATTAATATATTTTTTGGTTTGTGAAAGTGTTTGCTTGCTTGTAACCTTGCTCACTTATTTTTATTTTAGAGTTTTTTATTTTTTGTCACATCGTCCATGATGATCCAAACATTAGCCTAGATGATAAGCTAAAAATAAAAATACTAATTAGGGCGTCTTGGTTAAGGAAGCCATCTTTAAGCTCATCGTCCTGGATAATATTTGTATCAACCAGGATGATAGGCTCAAATCAGAAAGAATCAGCTACCAGATTTATTTAGGTATTATTTATTTCTAGACATTATCCAGGATATCTTCCAGGACATCATCCTGGACGATGCGATATAATTATACCTAAATTAATCTGATAATTAAGGAAAGTAATTAAGGTTTGACTGATATGATTACATCATCCTGGACGATCGCAGGTTCTGCTGGGACAAGCAATTTAAAAACCTTAGTTATTCCTAGACGATGACATATCGATCATCTTCTATTCAGGGCAATGCTCTTGACGATATGTGCTGATTTAAACTAATCGTAGAGGATGATATACTATCAGCCTGGATGATATGAACAAAAACCTTATGATTTTCCCAAATCATCCTGGCTGATTGAGCTTATTTTACACTAATCATACAAGATGATAAAGTTGCAATTAATGAGCTTATTTGGAGCTCTTATATTTAAACTTTGATAAGGATCTTAGTATGTGTCTTTGGCAACCATTGAGGCTTCATTTCTTCTTGAGAAAACTTGAAGATAGAGCTTGAAAGGGAGAGAGAAAAGGGTGGATTTTTAGAGAGGGAGAATATCCTTGGAGGGGGTTTCAAGAGAGTGTGGAGGGGGTTTCACACGATTACTCCAGCAACCTTGTGCCTTAGTACCATCAGATTCAAGGCTCATCTTGAGGGAGGTTTTGGGAATAAAAAGATCTCTTTGGTGTTAAAGGACCCGGTTACTCTGCCGCACCGGGGATGGTGGAAGTGATTTTATAAGGGCTTCTCCACCTAGCTGTGGGGGCTAAAGGAGAGACACTGAGTTTAGTGCAATACTCGAAGGGTGCCTCCGAGGAGTGGACATATGTTAAAGTTTGATCGAACCATTATAAATCTGGTTTGTGTTTTGATTGAAAGATTTTAAAATACTAATTCACCCCCCTCTTGGTTAGCCTTAGGCTAGTTTATAAGGGCTTAACATCCCTAACAAACTTTCAAATGTAAAATGCAATTAAAATTTTTGTCTATTTTAATTTGTATATAATATAATGTATGCTAATTGACTCAAATGTATAAAATGATTATGAAGTAATTTTAAAATTAGACTTGAAAAATATATATTTTCCCAAAGATTGCATAACATTCCCTTGACAAAACTACACCATAATAGGCCAACTAGTCTGTCAAAACCCGTAAGGGAAGGAGGTGCCTATCAAAGAATAAAAATTAATAATATGTATAAATGCTAACACTCGACAATCCTGAGCTTACTTCTTAAATCATTAGAGTTACTATGTGAGTCTAAAAATTTTATTTAAATTTTAAGTATAAAAGAT
Organism: Dendrobium catenatum; assembly: GCF_001605985.2. NCBI lineage: Eukaryota > Viridiplantae > Streptophyta > Magnoliopsida > Asparagales > Orchidaceae > Dendrobium > Dendrobium catenatum. The sequence continues at coordinate 150,292 of NW_021320056.1, forward strand.
TTTATTTCTACCCTCATAAACCTCCAATTGTTTCTAGGCTAAAACAAAATATGGTGTGAAAGAAAGAAATATAGAAAAAGGAGGAAAATTTTTCTACACAAACAATATAAACAATCCATCAAAATAATTAGTTAAATAAATTAAATATCCTTATAGCAAGTGCCCCTTTTTTTACAACAAGGGTCTATAGAAATTAAAAGTGATCAGATACCACTAATAACAATCTAGATTTTAGTCATAAGACTAATGCAAGTGATTTTAAAATGAGATATCATTTTTAGCTTTACTTCTTCGTCTTCTCTCCTTCATCCTTTTTCCTTCTACGAACTCCTTGAATTCATTGGGCATGGATATCCAAATGAAAAGAAACTCGTCCCTAAAGGGGTATTTCCTTTTCCCTTTAGATATTAAAGTTATTCAAACTTGGATTCTAAATAAAAGGGAGCATTCTCCTAAGTTATAATTTCTACTCTTTGAGCTCTAAGTTAAATGTGATATTTCACCACAAAGATACACTTTCACATTACAACTCTATTCAAATTACATTTACATTACATTTCAAAAATAAAAGAAAAATTCAAACCACCAAAAAGATTATCCTAAGTAGTTATATATAAAATCATCCCAAGTTGTTAAATATGCCAAATTATATAAATTATATTTACAGCTACGCTTGACCATGCTCTTTTAATTTTAAGAAGGCATAACATTTTGTGCATGTAGAAAATATGTTAGTTAAAAGTTTAATTTTAACCCCTTTGATTTAGTCATGCATGAGCATGACTACTTGTAGAAAATCTTGTGAATATCAAGATAATTTCTAACCTAGGGTAATCTAATGCCTATCAATCAATTCACATCTTGTAGAAATAAATATACACATTAATCAATCAATTTTACAAATAGCTTGTATTGAAAATCATGAGAAAGCTCGTCACATATTAGTAAGAAAATAAACACCAGCCTAATCTAAAAATAAAAGTCAATTGTCCTAGCAAACAAACTTTTGTATGTGTAATAAGTTCTGAGCTTAGAGATATCTTAGGCTTAATATTAGTTAAAGTTTTCTTTCGATTAAATTTAGTTTGTTGAAAGGTCAATGGAATTTTATGTTCAAATTTAAGTTTTAATGCCTTTAATATTTTAAAGTTCATTTTATGTTGGATTTTAATTCTTAAGTTTGATTAATAAGATTGCTTATTTAGGGTATTTTAATTAATCAGTCTTTTTTTAGTCCTTTTGTATTTGTTTGATGATATATATGTCTTTTGTTTTAGTTTAGGGGTTGATTTATTTTTTTTACTAAATAAACGAATGTTATTTATTATTTTATAATTTTTAGTTTATGTATATCTTACAGTTGGTTGAGATTATTATATTAAAATTTAATATGCCCTAAATGTTTTGAAATCTACCAGTCTAATATGAGAATAAACTAAGAATAATTAAAATCAACTTCTAGCGCTGCTAATTGGGTTGAGGTTTTATTTACCAAAATAGTAAGAACTTTCAAATTAAATAATTTAAAAAATTGCATAATAAATAAAAATAGGGGGTTTCTATAGGGCCCTAAGGTTAGAAGAGCGCAAACCACACCATGGGGCTTTATGAGCCTTAAGGTTTTCTAAGTTTAGAATACGTACACTAGAACCAATGTCCGATGATATACACCCGTATCACCTCCATTCGGTAGCAATGGAGACGACAGATTTCCTTAACATCTTTTATTCATTTGATCACCACTATTCCTCATAGTTTATTCAATATAAATATGTAGAATAGTGGTTATATGTGATTATTGATAAGTAATAAATGTAAATTTGATTTTGAATGGAAATTAAATATTTAACATTCTTCAAGCTTCTTTGTTGGGCTTATTCTCCAAATAATCTTAAGTGTATCTCAAAAATAACATAAAGAAATGTGCAAAAAAAAATTTCATATGAAACATTAGGGAGGATGAAATAACTTCAAATATTAATGTCATGATTGAATATATTCTTTCCTATAATTTAAATAAGCAATATGAGTCTTAATCTAGTTTTAATATAAGTTTTACCTAATTGTGGTTACGAAACTTATAAAACTTAGGTGCTATTCATAATATTTTTTATATTATTTTAATCATTTATCAATCTTATTGTTATTTTGAATTAATGGGCAAATAATTTTTGAAGCAATTTTGATAACTGTTTAAAAAAATAATGTATATGTAAAGATTTACATTAAGAGCATCATGCAGCATCCTTTTCTTTATATATTTATTTCTTTTATAATATCTCATTCTCAATTTCATGAATTGTCCTTTTTTTTTTCGGCTCCAGTGCCCAACGTCCCTCTGGCGATTAACGTGTGATTCCAGCTTTCGTTTCTCCTCCATGATTTTTTCTTCAGATCTAGCCCTAACTTCTTGCTCTCTAGTTTGCATCTCGTCTTGGCTTCCTGTGGGGGGCTTCAGCCTTTGGTCCTTCTCTTCTCCACTTGGAGATGTTTTCACCCTCTGCTATTCCCAATGCTTGGGGTGCTCCTCCCTTAGGATCTATGGCTCCGATGAAAGGTTTGTTGGTTGATGGTAAGTCCACTTCTTCTTCTCGCTCTTTTCGTGATGTTTTAGTAGGATCTATTTCTATGCAAAACCCTAGTTTCTCTTTTACTAAATCTATGGTTAAAGGTGTCCCAGTGATTTTGATGTCCGATGATGATATCCTTAAACTTGCTTTACCTTATCAGTTCACTCTAGTTAAAAAGTTTACTATTCATAGACCTAATCTAGATGCTATCTAGAATTTTTTGGAAAGCTTAAGCTATCTGGTATATTCTCTGTTGGTATGTTGGATGCTAGGCATGTCTCTATTCAGCTTTCTAACGACCTTGACTACAGTAGGGTTTTTGCTAGTAGATCTTATTATAATCTTAATTGCCAAATGAGGTTACTAAAATGGACTCCTTTTTTTTATGTTAAGGAAGAATCTCCCATTGTTCACATATGGATTTCCTTTCCAAACTTGCGATTATATTTTTTTATTGCTCATGTGTTTACATGCCCTAGGTTCAATTTTTGGTAGACCTCTCCAAACTGATCAAGCCACTGCTTCCCGATCCAGTCCGTTTGTTGCAAGGATTTTGGTTGAACTTGACATAACCAAGAAACATCCAAAAGATGTTTGGATTGGTTCTGAGAATGCTGGGTATTTACAAAAGGTTGAATTTGAAAATGTTCATGTTTTTTGTTTACACTATAAAATTCATGGCCATGCTGTTACTGATTGTTTTGTGGTGCATCCCCAACTTAGAAATAACATTAAGACCTCAAAAAATTAGTGGAACCTGAACCTATCCAGGCCAAACATGTTATGATTGTTGGCTATAATTTAGCCAATGATAAAGGTCCTATTAAACATGTTGAAGATCCCATACCTAGTGAAGATGACATAGTTGGTGAGTCTCAAGATTCTTCCATAAGAATTCAAGGAGATTTGAATAAAAATGACGCTATAGGAGAGGAACGGAATGTTCTAAATGTGACTGAGATGGATGTTGGAGACAAAATGGATGAAGTTTTAGATACACTGACATGGCTATTAATCAAGAAAGGGCTCTAATTAATAATGTGGGTATTGTTGTGGAGGATTTGGAGATTGAGGGCGGTATTAACCTACTTAATGAGGATAATTATGTTAGTGGAAGTGAATGCAACACTAAAAAACATGCTCATGGCAACAAGGGCAGAATAGATGAGTTGGAGGAAGGGGAAGTGGGTTCTATTGATATTTGGATTCCTATGGAAGAATTGAAGGAGTCGACCAAAGCTATGACATCACCCAATGGTAAGGCTAAATTTATTGAAGAAGGAAATAATTCTAATTCCAAAAAGAATGGTAAGAATAAAAAAGTCATTTTAAGAAACACCCCAAGGATGACTAGAGCTTCTAATCAATCTTCTAATGGTTAAAGTTATTTTATGGATTATTAGTGGTGTGGGTGGCTCTCTTTCTAAAGACAGAGTTAAGAATCTTTGTAGGATTCATGACATCCATTTACTTATTTTAACTGAACCTTTAATTGCTGCTTCTAAATTGGAGTCGGTTAAGGTTAACTTGGGTTTTGATTTTTCCTTTGGAAATTGTACTAATAAAATTTGGCTTTTTTGGAAGCGTTCTGTCTCTTTAAATGTTATTATGGACTAGCGCGAAGTTGTTCAGACTAGTTTTTATTTGAGTCATGCTTCTTGTTTTGGTTCTTTTATTTATGCATCTTGTTATAGAGTGGGAGGAATACTGTTTGGGGTCAACTCTATGATTTCTCTTCTTCTGATAATGCTCCTTGGTTTGTTGTTGTGACTTTAATTGTATCACCAATGCGACTGAAAGGGTGGGAGGTAAACATCCAAATTTTAAAAATATGGAGGATTTTAATGATATAATGAGGAATTATAATTTGCATGATATTGGGTTTTCTGGTAATACCTTTACTTGGAACAAGGGAACTATGTGGCAAAGACTTGATCACATTCTTTTTAATAATTTTTGGATTAATAATTTCTCCAATACTCACATAACTCACCTTAGTCATACCATATCAGATCATTTTCCTCTTCTATTAAGTATTTGTAACACTAATGATAACAATTTTTCACCCTTTAGGTTTCAAAATATGTGGCTTCTTGATGATATTTTTTGTCAAACAGTGAAAGAGAATTGGGACGCGCCTCTTTTCCCTAAAGATAATGTGAATGGGATGAATTGGTTTTGGTTCAAACTTAAAAGACTCAAGATTAAGCTTTCTTGGTGGAATAAATGAAGCTTTAAACATATTTTTTTTAGTATATTGAAGGCTAAAGAAGAAGTGGAAAAGGCTGCTGAATTAGTTTATATGCATGATTCCACCACTGATAATTAGACTCTTCTTAACCAAGCTAAGACTACTTTGTTCAAGCTGCAGGAAAAGGAAGAAGCTTATTGGAGACAAAAGGCTTCTTCAAAATTTCTTGTGTAAGGTGATCGCAATACATCCTACTTTCATAATATTGCAAATCATAATAAAATTAATAGGCATGTCCATAAGATTACTTTACCTGATGGTAGTGACATTGAGGACCCTTATTTGATTGCTTCTTAAGGTAATGAGTATTTCTTTAAAGTCTTTAATTATAACTTTAACCCCATGCTTGATACTGATTTTTCTTTTATTCCTTCTCTTGTTTCTGAGGAGGATAATTGTTTGCTCACTAATACTCCTTATGTTGAGGAGATTCGGGATAACTTAAATAACATGAATTATGGATCTATTGCTAGGCCGGATGGTTTCACCAATAAAATTTTCCAGAATTCTTGGGATATTATTAAGGATGATCTTGTGAATGCTATTTTGGATTTTTTAGGGGAACCCCGTACCCTAAATTCTTCACCACCACTTCTATTGCTCTAATCCCTTAGTCTCAAAATATTAATTTTTGGAATGACTATAGGCCTATTATCTTGTGTTCTTTTTTCAATAAACTTATTGCTAAAATCTTAATAGGGAGACTTACTTTAATGTTCCCCAAAATTATTTCTTTGGAACAATCTGATTCTGTTAAAGGCAGATCTATATTCGACAATATTTTACTTGCTCAAGAGTTAATCCATAACTTGGATAAGAAGGTTGTTGGTGGTAATATTATTTTTAAAATGTACATAACCAAAGCTTTATGATAATCTTAATTAGGAGTTTTTTTATGTCATTTTAAAGTTGTTTGGTTTTAATTCTCAGTTCATTAGTTTGATAAAAAAAAGCATTGAATTTTATTATTTTTTGATCATCATTAATGGCAAATCACATGGATTTTTTTGATCTTCTCATGGGCTTAGACAGGGAGATCCTTTATCTTTGGCTCTTTTCATAATTGCTATGGAATTTTTATCTCATGGCCTTAATCAACTTTTTAGAATGTATCCAAAATTGTTCTTTCGAACTGCTTGTGGTTTTCCCTTGAACCATTTGAGTTTTGTGGATTATTTCATTATTTTTTCAAATGGATCTATTAAAATGGTTCAAATTCTGTTCAGCTTTCTTGAGGATTTTCAAAAAACTAGTTGTTTAACTTTCAACAAATCCAAAACTTATTTTATTGCTGCTAAATTTATTTCTGCTTCTCGTATTCACATTATTGAAAGAAAAATTGGCTTAAATAAGAAGTTACTTCTTCTGAAATATTTGGGTATTCCTTTGTTTAAAGGTAGGAAACGGTCCTACTTATTTAATGATATTTTCTCTACCATCCAGAAGAAATTCTCTTCGTGGACCTTTAATTTTTTCTCTTATGGTGGTAGACTTGTTCTCATTAAACATGTTCTTTGTTCCATTCCTATTTATTTGCTCCATAACTTGACTCCTACTTTAAATGTTTGGAGGAGGTTGGAGGTTCTTTTTAACAAATTTCTATGGGGCTCCAAGGAAGGATCTAATTCTATTATTTGGGGTTCTTGGAAAAATTGTTCTATTACTATGGATGAGGGACCACGAGGATTTTTAGCAACAGGTTGTTGTGCCGGCAGATGCACACGGCCAGCAGGAGCTCCGACAGTTCTTGCAACAACTGCAGGAAAGTCAATGCTACCAAACTGGATGGTAGCCCCGGTATTTCCAGTTTCAATAACAGCACTTGCCAGCTGAATCCTAGCACCTCGTCCCAGCTGGACGATCATCGGGGTGTTCTGTAGATCCATCTACATAAATAAAAGGCAAGGGTTAGTAATCAGAATCTGATACATCACCCCGCACTTTCAAAATGCAGAGACTTGCACAGAACACAAAAATAAGAGAAGATAACATTAGCGAGCAATTCAAATAATATAAATCTAAAATACTGCTAAATATGTTTATGAGCAGGTAAATAAATGAAAGGAGAAAATTTTTTAAGTACAGTTCATACAGTACAAAGTGTCCTTCATACAGATGATGTCCAGAATAAGAATTGGATGGGTCCCCTTTCATCCTGATGATTTCAAAGATTTTTCTAAACTGTTCGTAGTGTTTGATGTATAGTTTGTACAGACAAATTTGAACTATTTGTAAGGGATACTATTCATTTATATGGATGATTCATTCGATACACTATGCATTCGTACGAGTGATTTGTACGGGACACTATGTGTTCATATGGGACACTATGCATTCATATGAGGAATTCGACCAGGACACTATGTGCTCATACGGGACACTATGTATTCCTACAGATGATTCGTATGAGACACTATGCATTCATATGGGCAATTTGTATGGGACACTTTTCATTTGTACGGGATGATATGTGAGCATACAATATGATCGTATGACAATTTTCTTACAATTTTTAGTTTTTGGATGGTTTTTCATGTTTTTTCTATATAAGGAGTCCTAAAAATTATCACAAAATGCCTTTATTGTGAATTTCTCCTTAGAGTGGTTATTGAGTTTGAGTGTTTGGGAGAGATTATTAGAGTGAAGTGTATGAGATTAAGTGAGGGGGGTTGTGAGGGATTCACAAGGTTACCCCAAGCGAGGATCTCTTTGTTTCCTTCAAGTTTCTGCCCATCTCCTTTGAAGGCTCTTAAATGAAGTTCTTCAATCTCGTTCGTGGATTCTCTGCCTTCACCAGGAGGGTAACAAAGAATGCCAATTCTCTGCCGACACATGAAGTGTGTGAAAGGACGTCGGTTCTCTGCTGACACTTAGAGGGTGTAAAAGGACATTGTTTCTCTGCTGACACTTAAAGGGTGTGAAAGGAGGTCGATTCTTTGCCGACACTTGGAGGGTGTGAAAGGATAATAGTTCTCTATCGACACTTGAAGGGTGTGAAAGGATGATGGTTCTCTACCATTAGAAAATATTCTATCACTAGACCACCTTTATTTTAAATATTTCTTTTAATTTTTAGAAAATTTGAATGTCAACTTTCTTTCAATCAATAGATTATGAAATATGACATATAATTTAAAATGATTATTCTATACCGTTCCATATTATAGATGGAATAAAAAATGATATCCCATATTCTAAATGGAGTAGAGTAGAATAGATTTATTCTAATTAAATGCTTAATATATGAATTATTTATTATGTGCTTTAAATTCTTAAGATTATTTGAGAATCTCTACATTACTACCGGCAAGGAAAATTGAGATAGTTTATGCATTACATATGAAGGTACTAGTGAAGTCAAGCAATCTAAGTTGAATATTTTTATGCATGACTATGAAGTCTTTAGCATGAAACCTTATGAGACTATCTTAGACATGTTTACTAGGTCTTCACAAATAATAACATCATTGCAAGCTGTAGGTAGAGAAGTTTCAAACTTTGAAAAAGTAAATAAAATTTTACGATGTCTATCTAAAATGTTTAATGCTAAATTCACTGCTATAATTAAATCAAAATATTTGAATGATTATACTATTAAAAATTTAATTGGCTCACTCATTAGTCACAAGCAAAATAAGAGTAAAAGGCTTTTGGATGTAGGTGAAATGATAGTGCTAAAACCTAATGCCACGGAGAAAAGCAACTCAGTAGATGGTGAAAGTAAGGAGACGACATTGATAATGATAATTTTTGAAAAGCTACTAAAGAGCAAGCATTAACATCAACAAAGAGTAATAAAGGTAAAAATGGTAAGGATATTAAGAATTCCTCTAAAGTAATTTTCTTTGGGTGTAGAAAACTCAGTTATATGAAAAAAGAGTACCCAAACTTAAAAAATTTTCCTGTAATAAAAAAAAGGTAAAAATAAACAAATTATAATAAGGGCAAATAATAAAAAAACAAAAAAATCTCCTGTGCAGACCTAGCATCTAAATCATCAAACCAGGAGTAAGATGATGTTTAAAGTTTTTTTTTTGTGTTATTAATGTGTGCTTGTATTTTTTTTCTTTTCTTTTGTGAATGTGTTTAATTTTCTATGTTATTTTTTAAGATATGTTTATTTATGTTATTTCTATCATTTATAAAGTCACTCTGATTAACACACACACACATTTCACATTTTGTTTTCTAGAATCAAATCACTTTTCAAAAATCATATTTTTCTAAAAATGAAAAATTTACCTCATATTTTCTTGAATTTAAATATAAGTTGTGATTGACTTCTCTAAAAATAGTGAAAGGAAGGAAACTCATGATTTTGTCTCTCTATCTCATTTCTTAATTAGGCTATTTTACTTTTGATTCAAAATCTTTATCAAATTATAAATTGAATTTTGAAATTAAACTTTTTTTATCTTCCCATAATTTTTCTATCTCATATGAATCTTTTGCAAGTTGCTTAATCCACTAGAATGAGTTTTCTTAATCAAGTAGTTTTTTTTGTCACTAGAATGAGTTTTCTTTTATTTTTAAAATTACATAAAGGAAGTATGTTTATTAAAAAAGAAAAGTGGAATAAAATGAGACCAAAGATAAAAAGATACGCAATGATGCCAAATTTGGAAAGATACATAAAGTATATCAAAAATAAAAGATTTGTAAAGTGCACCAAAAACTAATAAAGAGGCACAAAATGAGCCCAAAATAATTTTGCTTACCTTTCTTGTATTTCTTAAATCTTAAGAAAACTCTTATATCTATAGATATTTTTTAAATTTGAGTTTGAAAATCTTGATTCTAGATTCACCAATTTTTGAATTAATCTTCTATTAGATATATTTCATGAAAGGAGTTTTGAAAAGATTAGTGTTTCTTTCTCTAAATTTGTTCCTTGATTTAGATGTTGACTTAAAAAAAATTTTAACCCTTTGAAGGAACCTGAACTAGGATTAAAAAATTTTGAATCTCTAACCTCTATGGATTATGTATTGTCAATTCATGTCTTATTACGTTTTTGAATAAAATGAAGAGGTAACTTTTTCATTCTAAGAAAATTTGCAAATATTTCAAACTGATTCTTCTATAACATCAGCTTCACCTGATCAGGGTCTGTTTGATCTTTAGTCTATTTTTTTATTTTTATTTTTTATTTTTGTACTCTTCTTTTTGATAGTTTCAAAAGGGGAGAATGTACTATTATATTTACTTCGTATTAGTGTTTTTTTAGAAATATTTTTATTTTTTTAAAAAAATTATATTAGTTTTTCCTATTTTTAAAATGATTATCTTAATGAGTGGGAGATTATGAGGGAAATAAAAGTTAATATGTGAATTCAAACAGTAATGTTTTCCATCATCAAAAAGGGGGAGATTGTTATGACTCATTGCTCACGAGTTTATATTTTTTATGATAACAAACATTATGGATCACATCTTTATGTTTCATAGTAAATTTAATTCTATACTTGTTTTGTGTGTATGCTAACATTTCATGAAAATTATACTCTAGACTGTCGAATACTTCAAGACATATTAGATTAGTATTTCTTGTAATAAAGTATATAATTTTTCTATTTTTCTTGAGTTTGAGAGAGTGTGATTGTAATTGGGTAATCATACACACACACACTGGGGGGGGTGTAAAAACTTATATTTTTTAAACTAATCATAATGTATGATTCTGGGATCGTACAAGACGATTTGTTCAATTATAAACACCAACGAGCAGTTAAACAAGTGAAAAGAGAAAATTTTTAAGTATGATTCATACTGTATGAAGTGTCCTTCATACAGATGATGTCCAGAGTACGAATTGGATGGGTCCCTTTTTATCCCAACAATTTCAAAGTTTATTATGAACTGTTCATCTTGTATTATGTATGGTTCGTACAGAAGAATTTGGACTGTTCATATGAGAAACTATACATTTGTACAGACGATTCATATGGGACACTATGCATTCATACGAGCAATTTGTATGGGTCACTATGTGTTCGTATGGGACACTATGCATTAATACGAGTGATTCTTACGGGACACTATACATTCATATTGATGATTTGTAAGAGACACTATGCATTTACAAGCAATTTGTACCAGACACTATTCATTCATACTGGATGATATGCGATCATACAGTATAATCGTATGATAGTTATCTTATAATTTTCAAATTTTTGATGGGTTTTCATGTCCTTTCTGTATAAGGAGTCCTAAAAACTATCACAAAATGCCTTTATTGTGAATTTCTCTTGAGAGTGGTCATTGAGTGTGAGTTTTTGGGAGAGATTGTGAGAGTGGAGTGTGAAAGATCAAGTGAGGGGGGTTGTGAGGGATTCATAAGGTTACCCAAAGCAAGGATCTCTTTGTTTCCTTCAAGTTTTGGCCCATCTTCTTTGAAGTCTCTTAAGTAAAGTTCTTCAACATTGGTCACAGGTTCTCTGCCTTCACCAGGAGGGTGAAAAAGGATGCTAATTCTCTTTCGACACATGGAGTGTGTGAAAGGATGCCAATTCTTTGTTGAAACTTAGAGGGTGTGAAAGGATGCTAGTTCTCTACCGATACATAAATGGTGTGAAAGGACGTCAGTTCTTTGCCAACAATTAGAGTGTATGAAAGGATAAAGGTTCTCTGTCAACACTTGGAGGGTGTGAAAGGATGACGGTTCTCTACCACACTAGTTATTGTTGAAAGAGAGAAAAATTGTGAAGGCTTGTTCGCCTTGCTGTTGGGGAAAAAGGAGAGTCATTTTGGTATAGTGTAATACCTGAAGAGGGAGTCTTCAAGGAGTGAATGTAGGTCTAGTTGGGCCGAACCACTATAAAACTTGGTGTTCTTATGTTCTCTTTTATTTTTTGCATTTATGTACTTTAATATTTCATGGTTAAAAAATCTTTTGTGTTAAAATTATAAATAGGTTTTCTAAAATTTAACAAGAGTTTTTAAAATTACCAATTTACCCCCCCCCCCCCCCCTCTTGGTTAACATTCTTTATTAACATTGGGATAATTGCGTAGGTCTAACAACCTATAAGGAATCAACACAAATTTCCAACCTCACTAACAAAAATAGTGTTCCTAGGTGGAATTGAAGACGCAGGTTCCTTGTAAACAAAAATAGAAATATTATGAGCTAAAGATGAATTTAGTGGAACAAAATTATCCCCAAAATAATCAGCAACACTCCTAACTACAACATCAATAGGACTAAACTCCAATGTTCAATCAAAGGCATCATCATCATTCTCCACCCTATTGAGATTAGGCACATGATGGGACAAAGAAGTTGGAGTAGAAGGATTCAAAATACATTAAGAAACATCATGAGTAAAATTAGGTGGGGCAAAAGAGAGTTGAGGATGACAATTACTCACCACTTACCTAATACAATTACAAGAACAAAAGAGGGGATTCTTCCATGATAACTTACTACATATAACCCAGTTTCTAAGGATCTAACCAAACTTTGTAAGGGAAAGATTTAGTGATATCAATTTCAACCATCACACGAGCCATAGAAGGCCTAGAGCCAATAGAAGTAGCAGTGTCAACCTTCAAAGGTCTACAAAAAATTGAACCCAAACTACGAAGTCTATGGGGCGAATAGAGAGGAGGAAGATGTGGAAAAGAAACTGAAATCGGGATCCTCAGACATTTAACACTAACATCAAATAGAGGAGTCCACTCAGAAAGTTTCATGTTATAATTATACACTGGGTAAGATCTATCGAAAAATTAAAGACGCTATAATAATCAAGATCATTAACCAAATTGTTCAAGATATACGATGGATCAAGCAAGGTGACCAAAACTTTGCCATTAAGCTTAAGATTAAAGAACAATCTCCAAATAGATTCAAGAGAGGGATGCTTAGCGGGGAAGAAAGTAACTAACTAAAATTGAAAGGGGACATCCAACGCCAAAATTTCCTGCTCTGAAATCTAAAGAGAAGGAAAACCACAAATTGAAGAAGTCTTAAGATCAGGAAAATTTACATCAAATGAAGAACCATAAAGCTCTTCCAAAAATGAATGAGAGTTTAAAGGACCCTCTAAAAATCCAGGGTTACATAGGCAATTTGCTGCCATTCCGTGCAAAAAACTGGAGTTGGCGAAATGTAAAGAGAACAAAAAACAAGAGAAAATCAGTAGAAGGAGAATAGAGAACTTCTCTGGTACACCACCGAGGAGTGATGGCACCACTGAGGGGGAACCATAGTAGAGCGAGAGAAACCCTAGTGGAGCCAGTAGAGCTGATGGCATGAGTTTTGGCATAAGAGTAAAGTGAAGTTAGGGTTTGCATACACTCCTTAATAGATTGTTGGGTTTCCTAAATGACTTAATATAAAAATAGTAATTGTATTAAATGTGTATTATTTATTATGAAATTTCAAACTTATGGGTTAAATAATAACTCATACATTTGAAAATTCCATTACAAATTGAATTAAACTAAAACAAATATAAGAAAATTATTGGAGATAGTTTTGATCACATTGTTTAGTTTGATAAAGAATTAAACTTAATAAGATGTATATTTAGAGAGTAATTAAAAAAATTAGGAAATACGCATAACTAAAATTATTCCTTGAATATTCAATATTTTAATCAAATTTTATTTTTAAATTATAAAGAATTTTATTATAAAGAAATCTAGGGTTCATTCATAAAAAAATGATTAAGAAATAAATTTTATAAAATTATTTGAAGTTTTTCAAATGTTTTATACTATCTAATAAAGTTTAATTTACTTTAGCACAAAGTAAATGTCTACTCATATAGTAAAGTGTGTTTCCTTTTCCTTCTTTATTAGCTTGAGCTAATAAGGCACCAAGAAATTTACCTAAAGATGTTGTATATAGGATTAGTGGCTTTCCTGTAACGGGAGTTATAAGTAGTGGAGGATTTCTTAAATACCGTTTTATACTATCTAATGCTTGATGGCAGTTCTTATTCCACCAAAATGTAACATCTCTCTTGCATAATGCTGCAAATGGCTGATATCTGCTTGAAAGATTTGATATGAATATTCTAAGGTATGCCAATCAACCTTGGAAAGTTCTCAATTGGGTAAGGATATTAAATTTTATTGGCATAATATTTGAAAAATAATTCTCAAGTAATATAAATAATTATTTCTTTCAAATCTTTTATCGAATAGATCATCAACATAACACTGCACATGGAGGTGGATGAATTCACCAAAACTCCTCTTCATTACTCTTTAATAAGTTGCCCCGTTGTTCTTTAATCTGAGTAATATAACTTTGTAACAATAGATCCCTATCGGTGTCATGAATGTTATATATTTTTCATTTTCAAGATTCATCTTGATCTAATTGTATCTGGATGAACCATCCATAAAAAAAAATATAATATGCAAGAAAGCAATACCTACTATGAGTTTTGGTATAGGAAGCATAAACACATCTTTACTAAAAGCTTTAAATCAAATATCCAAAATCAATATAAACACATATCTAACCATTTTTTTTCTTGATTGGAATGATGCCAGCTAACTAGGTTGGTTATTTATCCTCCCTTAAAGAGCAAACATCTATTAACTTCTTAACTTCAGCTATGACTTGTTGTTATATATCAATTTGCATCCTTTTAGGTTCTTTTTATTTTGGAACCATTTTTGGTTGAATTACTAATTTTTCCATTGATATGTCTAGAGATAATCCAAACATCTCTTCATAACTCTTAGCAAAATAGTCTTTGAATTCTAATAACATATTATTCGCCTCATCCTCATTCAACAAAAAACTTATTAAAATTCGACATACATCTTCTTCGCTACCCAAATTTATTTATTTTAGATTGTTGATTGTAGATTTAATCTCCTCTTTAAACTCTAGAGGTGTATCCCTAACTTGAAAGTCATTTAGAACATCTGAATTTTCTAAGTAGAGTTCACTAAAAAATTTAACTTTCATCAAAAAGAGACTACTAGAATACAAATTATTTTATATAACTAACAAATATTAGTCGCATTCAAATGAACATAGAGTTGTGAAGCGAACACCCAATCTTGATGTGTATTTATGATATTTTGTACTCCATAGATGTTCAAATTGTTGTGCTTCACCTCTTGTCTAATTTGAGGGTGTTAAATTTTACTAAGCAATATTATTTACATAATTTGAACACCAATAAAAAGTAAGTTATATTATCTCATAAATAAATGTATCATTATAGTTTACATCAGTTTTTGGGGTTTAGTAGTGGAAGGTACAAAGGTATTAAGTTTATAATATGTATAAAAAGAAAATGAGGATTTCACCTCCAACCTTTTTACTCATTTTGGAATAATGGGGCTAAGGTTATATTTTTTACATACATTTTTAACCCTCAAAGGTAGATAAGTTTGAATTATGTTACTTATTGACTTGGACCATGTCCTCATCACTATCAGTTTCTATAAAAATCTCAACCTTAAGCTGATTGATTAATTTATTATATTCTACATCCTATGGGTCTTTCTCAAACACACAAGAATTTTCATCCAAACTAAATTTCAAATCAATATGTATTATATATTCCCTTACTTACATATATTTCTCTTCATTTTCTTATATTATTTGATTTTTCTATGCTCGACCTCTTCCTCTAGATCGTTGTTCCATTCTACAACCACTTTGTGAAGGGAGGGAAACTGACCATCGAACAACATGTTTGAGATCAAAATGTTATTATTTTTTTTCCTTTTCCCTTTATTTTCTTTCTTTTATTTCATTTCTTTTGCTTTTACTTTATCCAATTTGAGTTTTTTTAGACAAAATAGTCGTCTTTTTTGGTAGATATTATAAAATATCTTTGTTTATACTAGCCTCTAGAATAAAAAATGGTTCCAAGTCACATTTTATGCAATGCTCTACCCCCTCTCTAGAGTATTTGATACATTGATGCATGTTGGAAGGCACCAGTTTGTATTCATGGAGCCCAAGGTCTATATAAAAGAGCATTAAAAGAATCTTTGGAATCTATTATATGGAATTTGGTTTCAATTTTAAAGGTTACCATTTCTAACAAGAGGGTTGTCGAACCCAAAGCACTCCCACCCTTCTCATTGAATCCTTACATCATCATTATATTAAAACTGAGTTTGCGAGTATCCTCCCATAAGTATGCATGAGTTCTATGAGTCATTATGTTGACCAATGCACCCAGATAAATAAGGACATGAAATAAATTATAATTATCTATGTTTATAGAAATATATAATGGATGATTATGCTTTGCATATTTCAGTAATAAAGCTTCACCTGAAAATATGACTCCTAAAACCATTTTAAAGTATAACCCCTCTTCTGAGTGGGTTGATGCTAGATAAGCCTTACAGATCTCTAGATTGAGCAATGTTTTGACTAAAGACTCTATCATTTATTTTCAAAAACCAAAATATCATAAATACTTAGTTTCATAGGTAACTTTTTGAGATGTGCTAATATATTATATTCTACTTTTCGAATTTTATTATTCTCCATATCTATCTGTTGAGCTTGTTTAGATTGATTGGGAGCTTCTAGATTATCAATATCTTGCTTTCCTTTATCTATAGTTGTGGTTTTTGGATGTAAAACTTTACCACAATGAAGACTGACTTGCACTACTTCTTTAGGAGAAGGATCTTCACTAGGTTTTGATTGTCAATCATTGATCCTAACTTGATTATCTTCTGATGGACTATATGAGTAAGAATTTTCTAATTTAATGTTGATCGAACACCTTGAACATCAAGTACAGGGGAATAATTATTATAGTAATCTTGGATTTGTTCTTCTACATCATTTATAGGTATTTATTGAGAGTTATTTTCATTCTTATTCAATTTTCATATGAATATTCATTAGCAGAGGAAAACATGATGTATGCCAAATCATTTTTCATTACTTTGTTAGTCTCAGTCAACATAAAATAAAAGTCATATACAGTTAACAGTTTAAGAGACATGTATTCACCTTTGAAGAAATAACTATATTGGAATATCCTGACTTTGTTTTATTCTTCTTCATCTCCCCTAAGACTATAAGAGCTTGATCAACTCAGCTTTCCTTAGCCCCTTTGGTCGAAACTTTATTCTACTTCTCCTCACGAGCTACCAAATCAACCTGGATGGGATTCTAGAATCTTACGGGTTCTTGGAAAGATGAGTGAAATTATTTATTAAAGATTATTTTAGAAGAGTGGGATAATGCTACATCACACTTGTCATCAGATTTTTGAAATAAGAGAAGGTGCATAAGGCTCACCAAATATACACTTTGTGGATCCTTGACTCGAATCCACTAAATATTCATTGGGTATCATAACTTTCCCATTTCTATATTTCCTATCAAGAAATTCATTAAAAGTTATGCAATCTTCTAACTCATGTCCAAGCATTTAGTGATATGGGCAATAATTAGGTTGCTCTACTTTGCCCACTTCCTCTGATTTCTTAGGCTTAGGAAGCTTAAATTTTTGCTTCTTTATGAGGCTTCTTAACATCTTCTTAATGGATTCACCTTTAAATGGATATTTTATACTTTTTAAGTAGTTGAAATTTTCATTTTCTTTATTTTGTTGTTGTATAAGGTCGGGGTCTAGGCTGTTGATCACTCTATAGTCTATTATATTGCTAAAATTGGGAAGCATGACTTAGATTTTTTACATGAATCTGCATCGTCTATTTCTCCTTATCGACTACAAACATTGTTCAGTATTTCTTCTCTAAAAGCTTCTAAGGTTTTACTCTTTATTTCTTAAGAAAATTGATCTTTTAAGAATGTTAGTTGAGAAGCTTTCTCTTAAAGATTGGAAGCCTTACCCATAACTTCTCAAAGTTTTTATTATAAGGCATTTGAGTAGAAAATTAATCAGACATTGAAAATTTTTGTAGAATGATCTCTATAGTATGTTGTTCTTGTAGTTGTGGCTGACATCACAAGCCAAAGTTCCTTCATCTTAAGATCTAATCTACCAGACTTTCACTTAACTTTTGTTTCTCATTTTCTAGATCACCAATAGTGATGTGGTGTTTTACACCAACAAATCTCTTGACAAACATAGTTTCTAACTCATTAAAGGTATGGTTAGACCCATTGGGCAATTCAGCATACCAATCAAATGCAAAACCGGTTAAGATGCTAATGATTTCTAGGAATAAGAGGGCATCACTGCCACCAGCATTGAAGAAACTAGCTATGTAGTGCACAAGGTGTTTCTTAGGAATACCTATGCCATTAAAGTTTTTTTAATGAATGTGGTATGAACCCTTTCGGATAATGGACCAAGTCATATTCTCCAAAATATGGTCTACCCTTTAAAACAAATAAAGTACCTTGAGATATAGCTACTTCTTCTTTTAACTCTTTGCTCTATTAACTACTGATGTCTATTTATTGCACTGGTGATGGTTCTACTTTCACATGTTTGTTTATTAATTTCTTTGGTTCTTCCATCATGATCGCCTTATTCTTACTATTATGCTATATTAATTCATTAGGAGGATATTTAACTAGTGTATCTGAAATAGGAGGCGCTTTACCTTGTATGATGGAAATTATAGACATCATTTCTTCTAAAATTTTCTCCATTCTTAGAATATTCTCATATTTCTTGCTTAATTATTATAAAAGTTAATGAGTTGAATCTGCTATATCATCCTCATTAGCATCTCCTGCTTCACCTTTAACCTTTTCTTGCTCTCCTTATAGAGATGAACGAGTATCTACCATATTGACCATACCAAACATCTCTTTATTCATTTTTTATATCTTTGTTGCTTCTTATTCACTGATTTGATAGATGTTTTATTTTAGATTCTCCAACATCTTTTTGATTAATTTTCCTTCCATATGATGTGGATATACTGGAGTATACTATCAAGGTTGTGACAACTCAATTACAAAATTCCCTTTTCTTGTTTTATCATCTACTGCATTACTTCTATGAGAATTAGATGCAATCGAAGTGTATACCATCTTAGGCTACAAAAATTTCTTCCCATCAGATAATAAAGTTGGATGCTTTGTTAAATTCAACTTTATTGTAATGAAATGACATGATGATTGGCTATCTTTAAAGTGGATCTTATCAACTCTATGTAAGTGAGGATCCCAAGAGTGATGAATAGTTTTACTTTGACAACCTCTATGATGACTGATACATAAGAGGATATTAGATTGTATTCTCTATGAATTATTGCATCATATACCAAAGACTTTCCATGATTTTGATGATTATAATAGCTGCAAGATGTTTATCTGTCACTAGCCCTTGAAAAGTTATCAATCCTTGGG
The DNA here is from genome assembly GCF_001605985.2 of Dendrobium catenatum. NCBI lineage: Eukaryota > Viridiplantae > Streptophyta > Magnoliopsida > Asparagales > Orchidaceae > Dendrobium > Dendrobium catenatum. The sequence goes on from NW_021320056.1 coordinate 169,396, forward strand.
AATATTTTGCATCCACAACTGACTTGTAGGTTTTAGAGGTGAAGTTATTTCTTCTTACATTTCTAAGCTCCATCTTGATTAGCTATCACACCTTTAACATATATGTAAAACTCAGTTTTTGATCATCCATAGATTGAAACACACTCACTGACTAATCCATCAAATAGAGATTTGAACTTTCCCTTCTTTTTAGAAAGAGAAGTAGGTTGCTTATATGGTGCAGGGGGTGGAGAGTTTACAATACGAGTTTTTCTCTCTTCTTTGGAAAAAACAAATAATGGATGTAATCTACTACCTACTAATTGAGGAGAATTGATGTATAACTCAGGAACTTTAGAATCTACTTTCTTTGTTGCTTCAGCTGCAACAGTAATTAGATTATCCTCTTCCATTAGCTATGCCTTCTTGGCCCTCCATCTCACACGGAGAATCATGTTACGATACTAAACTTGGTCACCCCATCTCAAAATTTTTAGTTAGTGGCAGTTCATTTACAATTGTAGACTTTCCCTTATCACTGACAGTCAATTATGGGAAAGTCAAGCGAGAAAAGATTGAAGGTTTAGCAATTGCAGTGGCATCTATAGATTCACCCTAAACATTGAATTGAATAGGAACTAACACTGCATATTTGACCACTTCATGTTGTTGTCTAGAGAAAGTGAATTTCATATTATCAAAACCTGATCTAAACTGAATTTGAGAGCCCTTTGCAAATTGGGTTGGGCTGATGTTGAAGTTGAAAATAAATTTGCTATACATTTTCTAAAATTTAATAAAAAATCTATTATTAGTTACTGAACTTACTTAACTTAAACTAGATGCTAAATTAGATGATCACACTAAACTAAATTTATCTACTCGTGAAGGAAAATTTTAGATTATTGATGACCAAAAGGAAATGAACATAACTAAGGACCCAAAAAAAAAAAAAAACATGATTATTAAGTGTAGATTTTGAAAGAGGATTGATTGAGAGTTGAAGTTGAACTTTATAATTGAAAGAATGATTGATTAAAAGAAGATTTTGATTGTAATAATTGAAAAAAAAAAAAACTGTCTTATAAATGTTTATAAAATGAATTCAAAGTCTAATCTCCACTAAAAATGGAAAGTAAACCTATACCCAATAAAGTCGCTAGAATAATTTGTGGAAAAATTAAATGATATGATAACCAATGATTTTAGATTTAGCGTTTCTATAATCAAATCTAAAAATTTAGTATTAATTACCTTGAAAAATAAACTGACATTAATATTATTGACTTGAGAAAAGAAATAGTTTATTTTCGTATTCAAATTCAGCGTAGGAGATGATATCCACCTTGAAGGATAATATTTACATGCACCTATCTTTTCATATATGAAACTAACCCAAGATTAGCTTTAGTAAATGTCCAAAAGATTTTTCCCAAACTTAGTGAACTTAGACTTGGTTTATTTTATATCGGGATCCTGGGTTTCTATAGAGGCAAGCTCCTATAGTCGATTACATCTCGGAAGCAAAAACTTTTGATTAAAGTGGACATTAGACTCATTCTAATTTAAAGTAGATAAGATCTTCCTTATGTACTTTTAAAATACCAATCATTCTCTCAAAAATATCATTAAATTTCATAGAAAAATTTTTTAATACATTAAATTCAATCTTATAATGGAATTTGAGGTGAGTTGATACCTCTTAGATTTTGCTTTCTTGAAATGCACTGCCAGCTAACAACCTAATACACAAGTAATCATTCTAGATATAGTGTACGAAACAATCAACTCTATCTTAAGAGACCAAAAAAGTATATCATACTCTGACTTAGTGACTCAAAATGAGAAATTTTGAATTTACGTTCGAACGCACTAGTAAGATGACTAGCTAAAAACTTTATATTTTATTTTATTTAATTATCCTAACTAAATTTTCTAGCTCCCAAAATTTCTTAGAAATTTTAACAGCTTAACAAACTTATACCAAAAGGAAAAGTGTAACATTCTTCGAACGGAATGAGGCCCCCACTACTTAGCCCACATAGGGCATAATAATGTTGTCTTAATGTACATTGCAAAAAAAAAAAGTGTGCATGTAAGCATGAATAAGTAAATGGGTTGTTATCTACAGTATAGAGTATTGTATTGTCCTAGAACAAATATACATGTTCCTACAAAGTCTGGAACATGTACACCAAGGGAAGTATAAAAAACTTCTACCTAAGAATGCAAGTTACCACCCATATGATATAATGTACGACACAATGTAAATAAAAAGACAATACATAAAAGAAATTTATTTATTTATTAATTTAAACTTGTAACACAAACTTAGACTCTATAGAAAAGAAAGATAGCCAGGCTCCACCACAGCAAACTTGGGTTTCTAATCTTATCATATGTGTAGAGACAAATACATTTTCTTAAATTCTTTGAACTCCAAGTCTTCTATGTAATTCCGAAAGAGATTGTGCTCCAAGGGAGAGGATATTGTCTTTTGGTGCCCCATTTGCATGTATAAGCAAGTATATTTAATTCTTATATAACTCAGGTTGTTGAACTGAAAGTTCAATAAGGATGTTAAACCTAAGTAAACTTGTCCCTAAGAACACCAAGATGGGGGTGAATCAGTAATTTTAAAAACTAATTACTTAATTTAAAACAAAGATAATATTTTTGGATTTTAATTATATAAAAAATAAGTTATAATTTTCACTTAGTGAGGAAGTGAACAAATTTACCAAAACATCTAAGAAACAATGATGATAATTTAACCAGTAGAATGAAGAATTGATTATGATATTCACCAACTAGTTATAACATAATTAAAATGCAAAAAATAAAAACCAGAACAATCACATGAGAGATTTATAATGGTTCTGTCAAAAATTGACCTATGTCCTCTCCTATGAGTCCTCCTCTCTGAGTATTGCACTATCACTATAGTGTCTCCTTTTGTCCCTAAAACAAGGCAGAGAAGCCCTTACACAAATCACTTCCATCAAATCTGATGCGGCGGAGAGCCAGAAACTTTGTCACCCTCAATATGATGACAGCGGGCCTTCAATTTTTTTCTCCCTCTTAAAGAAGGTAGAGAACCTTAGAGTCCTATGTCACCCTCCTAGTGATTGTAGAGAAATACATCCATGAGTTGAAGAATTTCTCCTTAGAGAAACCAAAGGAATCTCGATAAACACTTGGAGAATTATGGTAAGATACTTGGTTGGAGCAACCATGTGATCCCCTCACACTTCTTCTCCCTCACACACAAGAACTCCCTCTTCTTCCCAAAAATCTCTTAGATCTTCTTCTCAAATCTCCCTCTTAAGAACACTCACTAGTCAAAGAATTTAAGCAAGTCACTTGAGAGAGATTTAATACAAGGCCTCATATAAAGCCCTAAATTCAATTCTAGAGACCCTAATTGTATAATATGATCTTTGATCTTCCAATACGATTAGTATAAAGTACTCTAATTAGTATTGTATGAAGAGCAAGATTATGTACAATCAATTTAAAGAATTGAGCTGATCATCCAAGATGATATAGAGCATCATCCAATATAACTATTTCAAATGACTTGGATTATCATCCCGTATGATTGATGATGATAAATTATCATCTTATATAGTAAATGGGTCGTACAGTATGATTGGTTAAATCATCCTATATAATATGATTTGATCAATTAATTCAAAATCAATCCCTAATCTTATTATTAATTTAGGCAAGATTTAATTGCATAAAGTATGATACTGATGGTTTCTTATGATTAATACAAAATTTAAATTTCAAAATATGGCCTAAATTATGATTGAGGGCTAGGATCTTGATTTAAATTGATCAATGTTCATGATCTCCATGATATAATATGATTATTTTAACTTCCATTAATTATCTTAATTAGTCATTTTAATGATTTTTTGATTGTATAGCACGGTATCGATTGTATAGTAAGATTAGTTTAGAAAAAAATTAACTTGAAATTTTGTTACTAACCTCTCTTATGTGTGTGTGTGTGTTCATGGTTTCCAAGCTTAGTATCTATCAACTACATGAGTTGACTCAAGAAGGGTAAAAAAACAAAGGAATAAAAATTAATGACATTTTACAACATACTTAACCCTAGTCTACCCAATCTTGAGCTAATCAAACTTGCAAGTGTATGGTGAACCTAAAATATTACTGCATCAGAAATATAAATGTGCAATAATAGCAACTAACATAAGATATCATAGTAAAGAATTCAATAATATTTTTATCATTAAAATCACAGAACTTGACTTGAGATTTACAAAAATCTCTCCTTCTTTTATGATGAAAAATATTATTGGTAAATAACTCAAATATATTCTTTCCATTTCCTAAACTCCTCCTTACTAGATGAATCTTTTAAAAATAGGGTAAGATTTTTTATATTTTATATTTATTTTAAAAATGCATAAAAGAACACACAAGCAATATGAATTGAAAAAAAAAAGTATATTAATCATTCCAACATAGAGTATAATATACTAACAACAAAACTACTCCCCCCTTTTAACTTCACAAGGAGGAAACATAAAAAATAAAAGATGCCAAAATAAAAAACAAATATCATAAAGCAGAGAAATAGAAATAATACAAACATAAGAAGTAAAAACCCAAAGAAAACTAAAGTATAAAGAGTCCTGATCAGGTGGAGGTGGTGATGATAGTGGTTAGAAGAATCAGTGAATGGAGAAAAACTACTCTCCAAGCCAAGACAAATCTTTGTCATGCTTTTGGTGCTACTATAATATATAGTTATCAAAGCGAGTCATATCATTATCATGCTGCTATTGCTACTCTGTTTTATAGATGTCCAAATGAGCCTCCCACTAGTAAAACCTCTGAACTAGCATATCATACTAAGAGTACTAGTGGATAAGTGCTAGTGTTAGAAATGGTGCTAGGGTTGGACCTCCCTATGCTTCCACTGGCTCATCATCCACATAGTGAACTTGCAGTGAGGAATGCTATGAAGGATATGGAAGAAGTTTTTGAAATAGAAAATTGGAAGGTGATCTGGCAGTGTAGGAAATTTGAAGTTATATTTTGATTTAAGGATAAAAGTAATTATGTGCCCTAAGACAAGATTTGGCTTTCTTTTATATCTTGGATCTCGAATACATGTTAGATACTTTAGATATTAAATGTTTATATTATGGCATTGTAATCTATCTCAACCATAATGAAGTAGGTAGTCATGGATATAAGTGGTGTGATGTTAATTCGATCCCCAGCTCTAGGAATTATTGAGTTGAAGGATATGCTGGATTATTCTATAATCTTGCACTAAGGTATCGACATGAACATCATGGTATCTAATATTTGATTCCCTAAGGGTAGTGTTTGCAAGGGTCCAATCATAGTTAGTGTTTGAAGCAAAAAGGTAAATGTTTTGGCCAGTTATAAAAATATTGAGGAAGTCATGAAAATTTTGGTAGGTAATTTTGATAGGCCTCATATTTATGTAAGATTAGAGGGGTAGTACTCTCAGTGTTAATTCAAAAATTAGAAAAAAATTTAAAAAGAAGTTCATAATTAAACTGGTAAGAAAGTGTGGGAATGAATTGAGGGGTGGTGCGAGCGAAGAGAGAGAGAGAGAGGTACCTTGAAGTTTAAAACTTCCTGGTTAACGATCATTGAAGGCGTGATCCTGATAGTTTTGTACCAATTGTAAGCCTCTTTGTCAGCAGCTTCAGCAAATTAAGGATCCATGAGACATTGAGAAGAACTTTTGACTAAAGATCGTAAATGCTTTCCTCTGACCATTTCAAAGGAAAAATCTTTAGGGAAGAGGTGTGAAGAGTGAAATGGATTGAGTGAAGAAAAGTTTTGAATTTCTTCTCTTTAAGTAGAATGTCCATATCATGCAATATAATTGAGACATCATACAGTATGATCGAGTGCATTCAATTTCATCTATTTGGATCAATTAAAAAGGTGGTCTTATCATATAGTATGTTCAAAATCATACATAATGATTAGAAAGAAGACATTTATTCCAAGGCGTCAGCCTAGATGATCATTGACTTGTCAAATCGTCCTATACAGACATGTATTTGTACAGTACGATACAATATTAAATATCATACAAAATGAATTAAATTTGTTCAATGTCCATTTCCACATTTATCTTCTAGTATGAATACATTATGATCACCAATGATTGATCAATATTAATCATTTAATTTGCTATGTAAAATGATTTGGTATTTTTGTTAATATTGATAGTACGATCTGGAATCATACTGAACGATATGAATAAAATTCATAAAGTGGTGTGTGATGATCAGGAAACCTTCTTAAAAAATATTAAACAAATCACAAAAACAAAAGCAATGATATAGACAGTCATAAGCTAAATTCAAAAGAAAACGCCCTTAATTTTTTATTTATTTTCAAATCACCCTTCATAAAGATAAAAGCAACAATACAAAAAATTATGAAAATAAATTCAAAAGAAAGGAAAAGACACACACACACACACACACACACACAAACACACAGAGAGAGAGATATATCCTAGTCCTTAAGGTGCTAAAGTTTTCAAAAGTTAGGGTTTTTTTAAATATATCTGCCAATTTGTTTTCAGTAGCTATATGGTGTAGTTCTATATCCCCTTTTTCCATATGGCCTCTTATGAACTGGTATCTAATTCCTATGTGCTTGGTCCTTGAATGTATGATAGAATTATTGGATATGCATATAGTACTAGTGTTATCACACATGATTTCAATGGTGGATAAATGTATTCTAAGATCTAAAATTTATTATTTATTCCATAGGACTTATGCAACACAACTCCCTAAAGTTATATATTCTGCTTTAACGGTAGATAGGGCTACAAAGTTTTATTTTCTACTGGACCATGAGACTAAAGATTGTTTTATGAATTGACATGTTCTAGAGTTGATTTTCCTACCAACCCTACAACATATAAATTTAAAATTAGAATATCCTATGATTTCAAAAGAAGTGTTATGTCTAGGATATTAGATTCATATGTTTTGGGTTCCTAGAACATATCTAAGAATTCTTTTAACAACACTCATGTGGGATTCGTTTTGATCAACCTAAAATCTTGTATAGAGCCAAACACTAATTATAATATCAGGTCTACTGGCAGTCAAGTAAAGGAGATATCCAATTATTTCTTTATACATCTTTTAATTATATGATTTTCCATTTGGCTCCTTATCTAGCTGAATAATAGAGCTCATGGGAATGTAAATTTCCTTAGCATTGTCAATTTCATATTTCTTAAGGATGTCCTTGATGAATTTTTATTGACTAAGGAAAGTTCCATCATCCTTCTGCTTCACACTAAATCCAAGAAAATAGTTTAGATCTCCCATCATGCTCATCTCAAACTCCTCCCTCATAGTTTCTAAGAATTTATCGCAAATATTTTTATTTATAGATCCAAATAATATAACATCAACATAGATTCGAACTATGAGTAGGTCTTCTCCTTCTTTCTTGAGGAATACGGTTGTGTCTACACTACCCTTAACAAATGATTTATCTAGAGGGAATGTGCTCAACCTTTCATACTAGGCACTAGGTGCTTATTTCAACCTATATAAAGCCTTTTTTAGTTTGAATACATGATTAGGAAATTTAGAGTTCTCAAAACTTGGTGTTTGCTCAACATATACATCCTCTTTAATTACCTCATTTAGGAAGGAACATTTAACATCCATTTGAAAAGCTTAAATCCTTTAAAGAAAGAAAAGACGAAGAGAACTCTAATGGCTTCTAGTTTAGCAAATGAGATAAAAGTCTCTTCAAAATCAATCACTTCAATTTGATTATGCCCCTTTGCTACTAATCTAGCCTTATTTCTCACTACTATGCAAAAGTCTTTCATTTTGTTCTTAAAAATCCATTTGGTACCTACAACACTCTAGTCTTTAGGTCTCCTCACCAACTCCTAAACGTCATTCCTAACAAACTAATTTAACTCTTCTTGCTTTGCTAGGATCCATAATTCATTAGATAAGGCTTGATCTATATTGGTGGGTTCTACCATTGAGATAAATATAGAATAACTAACCTCCTTTTTAATTTCATGCTAAGGTCTAACACCTCGATTTGGGTGTCCTAAGATCAGTTCCTTAAGATGACTAGATGAGTATCTCCATTCTCTAGGCAGGGCATCCTAAGGTTCTACTTGATCTCCTAGGTAAATGGCTTCTACCCCGAAAAATGAACTATACTACTTCTTCTTCTTATTTAGATTTAGAGGTCCTATCTAATTCATCGAACACAACATGGGCAAAAACTTATACTACCAAGGTCCTCCTATTGAAGATTCTATATATCTTACATACAGATGGATAAACTGAGAAGACTCCTTCATTAGACTTGAGATAAAATTTTCCAAAGGGTGATTTTCCATTGATTAAGATAAAGCATTTACTCCCAAAGACATGTAAGTGAGAAAGATTGGGTGTCCTACCTTTAAGAAATTTATAGCATGTCTTACTTAGTTTGGATCTAACATTCATCCTATTTAAAATATAATAAATAATATTTACCAGTTCTACCCAAAAGAATCTAGGGAAAGAATATTTAACAAGTATTGCCCTAGCAGCTTCTACTAAAGTTCCATTTTTCTCAACTATTCCAATCTGTTGACGGGTCCAAGGGGCATAAAAGTTATGTTCTATCCCTAACTCTTAATAAAAATACTCAAACCTATCATTCTCAAACTCTCCACCATGATCACTATGAATGGTTAAAATTTTACACCCTAATTTTATGTGTATCTAAGTGAAGAAGGTTATAAATTCCTTAAATAACTCACCTTATATACTAAGAATCTAACCTAATTGAATCTAGAATAGTCATTAAAGATTACAAATCCATATAACTTCCCACCTAGGCTTGCAGTACTAACAGGTCCAAATAGTTTCATATGAAGAATTTCTAGTGACCTAGAGGTGTTGAAGTCCTTAATTGAATGAAATAACGACTTAACTTATTTTTCTAGTTGGTAGGAATCACATAAGTGGTCCTTAGCGAAGATTAACTTAGGTATTCCTCTAAGTAGATCTTTTTGGGCAATCTTCCTAAGAATTGTCATGCTTGCATGACATAGTCTCCTATGCCATAACCAAGAATAATCAATAATAGTTTTCAAACATAAGGAATCAGAATATTCAATATAGTTCAAATCAAACATGTAAACATTATTTATTCTTTCTCTTTCTAAATTTAGTTTTCCATTCAAGCTAATTATGCATTTTGCAGAAAGAAACTTTATATCAAAACCCTTGTCACTTAATTGGTTAATGCTAAGTAGATTATGCTTAAGTCCAACAACTAATAATTTTTTTTTTAATAATAAACTTGTTAGAATTTCTAATTATGTTGCAAATTTGGATTCAAGCATTATAATTTTGATGATAGTAAATATTTATGGTATTTCTATTTTTCTACTATTGCCCTGCCTACTAATGTTTCAAGTCCACAAGGTCAATTGCAAATTAAGCCAGTTTAAGATCGGGTAGATTAGGATTGAGTTAGTCTGCAAGTGTATTTTTAATATTTTTATCTTTTCTTGAGTCAAATGTAATAATGTGGATCCTGATGCTAAGTAATTTTGCACACACACATACACACACACACTCAGGGAGAGAAATTCTATCTCTTTTAGAGTTTTTTGTTTTTTATCATATTGTCCGAGACAATCCAAAATCATCCTCAACGATTAGATACAACAACAACAACATCAAGCCTTTATCCCACTACGTGGGGTCGGCTACATGAATCATTTTTCTCCATTGTGTCCTATTAAAAGTCAAATTCTCATTTAAATCCAATAAAGAAAGGTCATTCCTATTATTTTCTAACCAAGTCTTTTTAGGTACCTCTACTCTCCTAACCGGGTCATC
>NW_021320056.1:179744-276158 GCF_001605985.2 Dendrobium catenatum
GGTGGATGACACAGTATTTCCCTATTTCCGGTTGTTTACATCAAGGATCAGCCTTAAGCGGCCATTTCTTTTTCTTTAGTCATGGATGTTCTCACTAGACATTGCAAAGAGGATGTACCTTGGTGCATGCTTTTTGCTGATGATATTATTCTTGTTGATAAGACTAGAGAGGGAGTCGAAGTAACTTGAATTATGGAGGGTCAACCTTAGAGACCTAAAAGTTTTCGCTTGAGTAGATCTAAACGGAATATATGGAGTGTAATTTTAGTAGTAAATAAACCTAGTGAGGGGATTGTGACTTTGGGCGATCAGTCCTTAATAAGAGTAAAACGTTTTAAGATACTTTGGATCTATGTTTCAGAGTGATGGTGAAATAGATGGGGATATTATCAAGCAGAATTCCAAGTTGGATGGTTGAAGTGGAGGAATGCATCAGGCTTATTATGTGATAGAAATGTACTCCTCAAACTTAAGGGAAAATTTTATAAGATGGTAGAGATGCCTGCAATGTCTTTATGGTGGTCGATGTTGCCTTTAAAATAGAAGATATATACTAAGTTAAGTTGGCAGAGAATGACGAGAAGCTCAGGTGGAATGAGTGGCTTTAACCTTAGAGATAGGATATCGAAATGAGCATATATGTGAAAAGGTTGGAGTAGCTCCAGTAGAAGATAAGATTAGAGAAAGTCACCTAGATGTTTGGTCCCATAAAACGGTGGACTTGTAAATTTTTAAAATTAAACAAATTTTTAAAATTAAACAAATTTTTAAAATTAAACAAATTTTTAAAATTAAACAAATTTTTAAAATTAAACAAATTTTTAAAATTAAACAAATTTTTAAAATTAAACAAATTTTTAAAATTAAACAAATTTTTAAAATTAAACAAATTTTTATAACAAAGCTTCTTATTTTTAATTTTTTTCTTGCACATTAGGATTCCTCGACGATTAGATAAAAATATAAATTCTAATTAGGGCATCCATGTCAAGACATCCAAATTAAGCAAATCATCCTGGAAGATATTAACATCATCTTGCACGATAGGCTAAAAATAGAAAGAATTAGCGACCAACACATTTATGCATGTTATTATTTTTATATAACATATAAAATATCATTCTAGATAGTGCATTAAAATTAAAATTAAATTAATTTGATGATTAAGAAAAGTAATTAAGATTTGATTGATCAATCATATTATCCTGGATGATCATAGGATCATCTTGGGCGATCAATTAAACAAACCTTAGTTTCTTCCTAAATATCTAGGATAAACATAATGATGTACTGGATGATATTTATTAATTTGAACTAATCGTATAGAATGATCGAAGAATTGGCCTGGATGATAGGTTATTTTTTCACCATTCAACATATAAAGTCTAGCTGAATAGAGCGATATTTTGGATGATATTCGATACTTTGAACTAATTATACAGGATGATGTACTCATCATCATGGATGATTGAAACAAATAAATCTTCTAATCATCCAACCCCTCTCAGATTGTCTTGACTGAATGAGCTAAAAATGAACTAATCGCAAAGGATGATCGATCGTCCTGGATGATCTTTATCGGTTAATTTCAATTTAGGGAAAATTTGAAGCCCTTATATACAAGATCTCTTGTTTACTCAAGATTGAATCCTTTGATACTGTCATGACTTGAGAAATCCAAGAAAAGGGAAGGGAGAGAGAGAGAGAGAGAGAGAGAGAGAGAGAGAGAGAGAGAGAGAGAGGATTTTGTGAGGTTGAGATTTTGAGGGGTTCACAAAGGATGCTTCAAGCAAGGATCCAAGTCATTTTATCCAGTTATTATCCCTGGTTCCTTGGAGGTTCTAGAGCAATCTACTTTAGAGATGGGTCAGGATTCTCTACCAACTAAAGGATAAAGCAAAAGGAGTTTGAGGTTTTCTGCCTGCTTCAAGAGGAAGTGAAAGGAGGTCGAGTTCTCTGCCTCACCAGAGCAGGTGGAAAGGAATTTTTAAATTCTTCTTCACCTTACTATGGGAGCAAAGGAGAGTCAATGAGTTTAGTGTAATACCCAGAGGAGAGGCTCCGAGGAGTGGACGTAGGTCAAGTTAGGTCAAGTTGACCGAACCATTTTAAAATCTGGTGTGTTCTTCCTTATTGCATTTTGTATTTAAGTTATACACTTTATTTTATGTGGGTAATCATATGATTTAGATTGTGATTTTAATTTGAGAATTTTTAAAACACAAATTCACCTCCCTCTTAGTTATCCTTGGGCTAGTTTATAAGGGTTTAACATCCTTAACTAACTTTCAAGTGATATCATAGTGGGATTTATTATTATATTTAAAAACTATTGAATTTTGAACCATCACTAATTTTGATAACTGAAACATTGCAGAAGGTTATTCTATTACCCAACCACCATTGTTTGACAATATACATTTTAATTTTGGGAAAACCCATGTGGCCACATTTTTATAATCTATTGACTATTACATGTGGATGCTTGTTAAAGAAGGTTATTCACCACCATCATGTGAAATCAATGGCATAAAAAATGAACTTCTATTTACTAAATGGACTTTTGATGATAGGGATTTAGCACAACTTAATGCAAAATACTTAAATTACTTTTTTGTGTGTTTAAATCTATAGATTACATGTATGTCTCAACTTGTGCCACTGGAAAAGAAATCTGGGATAGATTATGTATCACTTATGAATGCACAACTAAAGTTAAGAAATTTAGATTGAATATCTTGCTTCCTGACTATGAACTATTTTACATGAAACCTATTGAAATGATATCTGAAATGTATACTAGGTTTATATATATTGTCTCCTCCATGCACACCACATGATGCTAAGATTACTCTCTCACTACCAAAAAGTTGATAAAATTTTAAGATGTTTACATTCTTCATATGATGCTAAGATAACTACAATCATTGAATCCAAGGATTTGAATACTTATTCTATTGATAACTTAATTGGATCACTCATTTCTTATGAGCAAGAAGTGAACCAAAGACAACTTGATGCAGATGAGAAAAAGAAGCAGAAAATTGTGACATTGAAGGCTAACGATACGGATATTAATTCTTCCAGGTCTAAAAGTGATGATGTTGCCTTAATCACTAGGAAATTCAAATGCTTTCTAAGGAAGAGATAAAATCACCATCAGAAGTGGAATAAAGGTATAAGTAACAAGAATTCTAAAAGTTCTTCTAATATGATTTATTTTGAATACATAACACTGGTACATGTTAAAGCTAATTATCTTACACTTAAGGATCATCAAAACAAAGAGAATGGTGAGGAGAAATCTAAGTTTAAAAAGGAAAATAAGCGGATCCAAAAGGCATTCTAGGCGGGTTCTGCATTGGACTCCTCTGAGACTTATACTGAAGTGGAAGCTACAAACTTGTGTCTGATGGCAGGTGATCATCTTGGTCAGTCTAACCAAGAAGAGGTATGTGAACTAACCTACGATCAATTACTTAAAGTTTTAGAGAAAATTCATGCATCATATAGCAAACTTATTAAATTGCATGCTAGCATAAAATTTGAATTTTTAAATTTGCAAAAAGAGCATAAATGTTTACTGAAAGAATTTTTAAATTCACTCTACACCTGATATCAATCATATATCATTACTTGATGAGTTTTATGCTTTAAACATGAAGTATATTGAATTATCTGATGCACATAATTTCTTGAAGTCATTGCCTATTGAGTTAGAAAAAGAGAAACAAATTAGGGGAACTTGCATGGGAAATATATAATAATAAACATTGGCTAAAAATGGAAGTGACATCTTAAGAATATAAAAATAAAGCGTTGAAAGCAAAACTCATATCATTTGAAAATGATAAACCATCATTACATGCTTTACACAGTTATAAGAAGAGGAATCACCGCCCGAGTAGATTAACAAACCCTTTTCCTAGTGTTAGATATTTTTCATGTGGCATGCTAAGATACATCTCACACACTCGCACTATTTATTATAGTACACATTAGGTGCGAGAACGCAAATTACATGATTAACAGCATAACATTAATGCATTACATCCTTCTTTCAATCTCATATTTGATGATTTTGTTGGTGTGCTCTCACCAAAGACCTCATGAGTGCAAGAGGTACCTACAAAACGGATACTCACGACACATGATTAGAGATGCTAATAAATTTATTTTGCTAGAGGCTAGGGATAGAGGCAAGATCACTCTTGGATACAACACCATCAGGAAAGTGGTGGGTGTAGGTATAATCAAAAACTCAAACTTCAAGAACTTTTTTATTGAAAATATTTTACTTGTTGATGGCTTGAAATACAACTTGCTCAACATCAGCCAGCTTCGCAATAAGGGCTTTATTATACATTTTTTGTCAAACATATGCATCATTAGCTTGAATAACAACACTATTTTGAAGGTAAAAAGGATTAATAATGTTTACATGTTGATTTAAATAACATTGATTGTTCTACTTCGTTTTGCTTAAAACCTGTTGCTGATTAGTCTTGGTCATGGCATAGAAGGTTTTGTCATGCCAACATGAAAACCCTTAGGAGAGTAACCTAAAAGTACCTAGTTAGAGGTGTCCCCAAGCTTAAGTTCACTAAGGACCACCTATGTGATGCCTATCAACTAGGGAAGCAAGTCAAATCCTCTTTCCATTCCATTAAGAATATTAGCGCCTCTAAACCTTTAAAAGTCCTTAACATGGATTTGTTTGGACCCCATTTTCACTGCCAACTTATGGGAAAAAGTTTATGGATTTATGATTGTCAATGACTACTTGAGGTTCACTTTGATTAGATTTTTGTCACATAAGAGTGAGTTTTTTAATAAATTTAGATCATTCTCCACTTGGATTCAGAAAAAGCTAGGTTGTGAGATCTTGACCATCCATAATAACCATGGTGGAGAGTTTGAAAATGAGAGATTTGGATACTTTTGTAAGGATCAAGGGATTAGTCACAACTTTTCAGCTCTTAGGACCCCTCAGCAAAACGGGATAGCTAAAAGGAAGAACATGACCTTAGTTGATGCAATTAGAACCATGCTTGCTGAGTATTCACTTCCAAAATACTTCCGGGCTGAAGTGGTAAACATAACTTGTTATGTATTAAATATGGTGAATGTTAGATCCAAACAGAATAAAACACACTATGAAATTATTAATGATAGGACACCCAACCTTTCCCACCTCTATGTCTTTGGATGGAATGTTTTCATTCTTAAGAATGAGAAATCACTCTTAGAAAAATTTGACCAGAAATTTGATGAAAGAGTGTTCTTAGGATATTCAAGTGTGAGAAAATCCTTTAGTGTGTTTAACAAGAGGACTTTTATGGTGAAGGAAACTACTCATGTAGTGTTTGATGAATTTGATCCTAAGAAGTTTAGAGTTAAGGAAGAAGATGAAGTCGGAGAGATTACTCAAGCAGTAAATCATTTGTATAAAAGGGTAGAGACTCAAAATACTGATGGAGTAGGTGAGATTACCCAAGGAGTAAAAAATATAAATATGGAGAAAAGGATAGAACCTAGACACACTTTTCCTAAAGATTGGATATATTTTTGAGTTATCCTAAAGCTGAACTTAAAAGACCCTTCTTAAGCTGTTAGAACTAGGCATAGACTTAGGAAGGAAGTGAACCACTCTACCTTTATCTCAATGATTGAACTAACCAACTTCAATCAAGCCCTTTCTGATTAATTCTAGATCATAGCTATGCAAGAAGAACTTAACCAATTTATAAGGAATGATGTTTGGGAGTTAGTAGAAAGACCTAAGAATTAAAGTGTGGTAGGAAGAAAATGGGTATTTAAGAATAAAATGAATTGTTATGGTGTGTTGGTTAGGAATAAGGCAAGATTGGTGGCTAAACGGTACAACAAAAAAGAAGGGACTGATTTTAAGGAGACCTTTTCCCTTGTAGTTAGATTGGAAGCCATTCGAGTGCTACTAACCTTTTCCTATTATAATAGATTTAAGCTTTTCCAAATAGATAACAAGAGGGCCTTTATTGAATGGGGTGATAAAAGAGGATGTGTTTATAAAGTAACCCCTAGGTTTTGAGAGTTCCTAGTTTTCAAATCATATTTACAAATTAAAAAAGGCCTTATATAGATTAAAACAAGCACCCAGAGCTTGGTATGAGAGGCTTAGCACATTCATACTTAAGAGGGCGTTTGTTAAGGGGAGCATAAACACTTCCATAGTTCAGAGGAAAGTAGGAGATGAGTTACTCATTATTCAGATCTATGTTGATGATATACTTTTTGAATCTTCTGATAAAAAGTTATGTTTTTATTTTTCTAAAATGATGTGTAAGGAATTTGAGATGAGTATGATGGGATAGTTTCCCTACTTTTTGGGATTTAGCATAAAAAATTAAATGATGAAACCTTTCTAAATCAAATAAAATACATTAAGGATAATTTGAAGAAATATGAAATGGATAAAGCTAAGCCAATAAATACTCCCATGAGCTCCAGTGCTAAGTTTGATAAGGACTCAAATGGAAAATCCGTTGATAAAAAGAATTATAGAGGAATGATTGGATCATTGCTTTAATTGACTATTAGTTGACATGATATTGTGTTTAGTATTTTTCTCTGTGTTAGATTTCAAGTTGATCCTAAAGAATCCCACATAACAGTAGTTAAGAGAATCCTTAGATATCTCTTAGGGACCCAAAACATAGGAATTTGGTATCCTAAACACAATACTTCTTTTGAGATTATTAGATATTTTAATTCAATTTTTGCAAGGTGAAGGGTGGATAGAAAGAGCACTTCTAGAATTTGCTAATTTATAGGACAGTCTTTAGTCTCCTAGTCCAGTAGAAAATAAAACTCGTTTGCACTTTCCACTGTTGAAGCTGAGTACATTGCCTTAGGAAGTTATGTGGCCCAAGTCCTTTACTTGAAGCAACAAATTTTGGATTTAAGATTACTTATAGGCACAATTTCAGTCATACGTGACAACACTAGTACCATATACATCTCTAAGAATCCTATCCACCATTTAAGGACCAAACACATTGACATAAGTCATCACTTTAATAGGTACCATGTTACCAAAGGAGATATTGAGTTACACCATGTGGCAACTGAGAATCAACTGGCTGGCATCTTTACTAAACCATTGGCCTTTGATATATTCAACATCTTAAGGACTAGATTGGGTGTGATTGATATAAATGCATAAACTTGATGCTTTCTAAACTCTAAATTTTATATTTCCCGTTCTGTTGTTTGTTGTTGTTTTCTAATCTTTCTTTTGTTTATGACTTTTTTTTTTAAGTTTTAAGTATTGATTTTTTGTTGTTGTTTTCAATACTTTTCATTTCTTATATTTTAGTTTTTCTCTTTAAGTTTTTCTTTTGGTCATCGCTAAAATGATATTTTATACATTATTTTTATTTTTGAAAATTTATAGTCAATGATGGACATCTCTAATAGCTTAATGGGAGGAACACCGTTGATTATTTCCCTTCCTCTATCTCCTTTTAGTGGTGTAACTTTCTTTTCTAAACAAAGTCTAGTCTTTGTAATTGAGATCTTTTTATGTCATGTTATAGTAATATATCTTATATAAATAATGTTCAAGGTTATTAAATCACTTTCAAGCTTTCGTAATTTTATCAATACATTTATCATATGAATCTTATTGTGCTTTGTGGTTTACTCTTCCTTATATTAGAGAGTTAGTATTTTATTCTCTAATATAGGAAAGGTATTCTCACAACTGAGAGTATTTAAAAGTTTCAAAAGGAAGCTAGTTTGCCTAACTAACAGGATGCATAAAATGACCCAAAAAGAAGAAAAACTAAAAAGATGCATAATAATCACTAAAAATTTGAAAGATACACAAAGTGTATCAAAAATTAAAAGACGTGTAAAGTACACCAACTAATTGACAAAATGCACAAAATGAGCCCACAAAAAAGCAAGCTCCCTTCTCTTTTAAACCTTTAAATCTTAAAAGAATTCATATGTCACTTAATATTTCCAATGACTTGATTTCGAAATTCATGATTTAAACTAATTACTTTGCTATATTACTCTATAAGATATTTTTCTGGAAATAAGTTTTGAACATATCACTTTTTCTTATCCAATTTTTTTTTTCTTAGTTAGATCTTTATTTTAAAAAGATGTGTTTTCTTCTAAGAAGTACAAGCTGGGGTTAACATGATCAGTTGTTCTACCATTTTTTTTATTTCATCGATATTAACTCATTTCTTACAAATTTTTAATTCAATCACATGGAATATTTATCATATTATTACTTTGATAAAAATAAAGAAATTATTTTTTTTTATTCTTTTTATCATTTTTATAATCTTTATCTTGTTTATTTTTATTTTGTATTTTATGTTCTATTTTCTTTTATATTTATTCCTTTTTGTGATGTAAAAAGGGGAAGTAGTGATAGTGTTAGTGTGGTCGTAATGTTTTGATGTATTATTTTTTTTTTTGTACTACTATTAGTTAGTTTTCACCTGCTTGATTTTAATAAAAATTACGTTGCTTGGTTCATACTGTCCACCTTTACTTTATGTTTCATTTATCTACTTAAGTTGAATTTCTTATCAAATGTTTGTCATCATAAAAAAGGGGGAGATTGTTGAAAATATAGATTCAAGGATTATATTTTTAAGGATAGCAAATATTTTTAGCATTTTTATTTTTCTACTATTATCCTGCATACTAATGTTTCAGGTCCACAAGGTCAATTACAAATCAAGCCAGCTCAAGGTTGGGTAGATTATGACTGAGTCAGTCTATTAGTGTATTCTTCAATTTTTTTACCTTTTCTTGAGTCAAATATGATAATGTGGATCCTGAAACTAAGTAACCTTACATACACACACTCAAGGTGAGAAATTCTATCTATTTTAAAGTTTTTTAATTTTGATCATATCATTCGGGATGATCCAAAATTGTCTTGGAGGATCAGTTAAAAATAATAACCCTAATTAGGGAATTTTTATTAAGATAACCAAATTAAAAAAATCATCCTAGATGATATTAATATCATCCTGGATGATAGACTTAAAATATAAAGAATCAACTGCCAACTATTTTAGGTATGTTATTATTTTTATACATCATACATCACAACATCCTGCATGATACATTACAATTATGCCTAAATTAATTTGATGACTAAGGAAAGTAATTAAGATTTATTTGATCGATCATATCATCTAGGATGATCTTGATCATCTTGGATGATCGCATGATCATCCTAGACGATTAGTTTAACAAACCTTAGTTTCTTATTGAATCATCTAGGATGAACAAAATGATGTGCTAGAGGATATTTATTGATTTGAACTAATCATACAGGATGATGTAAGAATCTACCTAGATGATAGGTTATTTATTCATCATCAAACAAATAAAGTTTAGCTAAATAGAGAGTTATTATGAACAATATTTGATATTTTGAACTAATCATATAGGATGATGTACTCATAATCCAAGATGATCAGAACAAATAAATCTTTTAATCATCCAGCCCCTCCCAGATAGTCCTGACCGAATGAGCTGAAAATGAACTAATCATACCTGAGGATCTGTTGATCATCCTGAACAATCTTTATCTATTAATTGCAATTTAGGGAGAATTTGAAGCCCTTTTATAAAAGATCTCTTGTTTACTTAAGATTAAATCCTTTGTATGACTGAGTCAGTCTATTGTGTATTTTTCAATTTTTTTTACCTTTTCTTGAGTCAAATATAATAATGTGGATCCTGATACTAAGTAACCTTACATACACACACTCAAGGTGAGAAATTCTATCTATTTTAAAGTTTTTTAATTTTGATCATATCATTCGTGATGATCCAAAATTATTTTGGAGGATCAGTTAAAAATAATAACCCTAATTAGGGCATTTTTATTAAGATAACCAAATTAAAAAAATCATCCTAGATGATATTAATATCGTCCTGGATGATAGGCTTAAAATATAAAGAATCAACTGCCAACTATTTTAGGTATGTTATTATTTTTATACATCATACATCACATCATCCTGCATGATACATTACAATTATGCCTAAATTAATTTGATGACTAAGGAAAGTAATTAAGATTTATTTGATCGATCATATCATCTAGGATGATCTTGATCATCTTGGATGATCGCATGATCTTCCTAGACGATCAGTTTAACAAACCTTAGTTTCTTATTGAATTATCTAGGATGAACAAAATGATGTGCTAGAGGATATTTATTGATTTGAACTAATCATACAGGATGATGCAAGAATCTGCCTAGATGATAGGTTATTTATTCATCATCAAACAAATAAAGTTTAGCTAAATAGAGAGATATTATGAACAATATTTGATATTTTGAACTAATCATATAGGATGATGTACTCATAATCCAAGATGATCAGAACAAATAAATCTTTTAATCATCCAGCCCCTCCCAAATAGTCCTGACCGAATGAGCTGAAAATGAACTAATCATACATGAGGATCTATTGATCATCCTGAACAATCTTTATCTATTAATTGCAATTTAGGGAGAATTCGAAGCCCTTCTATAAAAGATCTCTTGTTTACTTAAGATTAAATCCTTTGTTGCTATCTTGACCTAAGAGAACCAAGAGAATGAGAGGGAGAGCTTGGGAGAGAGAGAGAGGATCTTGTGAGGGGGGGTTTGTGAGGGGTTCATAAAGATTACTCCAAGCAAGGATCTGAGTTATCTTCTCTAGTCATCATCTTTGGTTCCTTGGAGGTTCTAGAGAGGTCTACTTCAGTGATTGATTGAGGTTCTCTGCCTGCTCAGGAGAAAGCAAAAGGAGGTCGAGGTTCTCTGTCAGCATCAGGAGGAAGCAAAATGAGGTCGGGTTCTTTGCCTCACAGGAGTCATTGGAAAGGAGTTTGTAAAGACTTCTCTACCTTGGTGTGGGAGCAAAAAGTGAGTCGCTGAGTTTAGTGCAATACTTGAAGGAGAAGCTCCGGGGAGAGGACGTAGGTCAAGTTGACCGAACCACTATAAAATCTGGAACGTTCTTTCTTATTGCATTTTTGCATTTAATTTTCACACTTTATTTTATGTGGGTAATCGTATGATTTAGATCGTAATTTTTGTTTGAGAATTTTTAAAACACCAATTCACCCCCCTCTTAGTTAGCCTCGTGCTAGTTTATAAGGGCTTAACATCCCTAACTAACTTTCAAATTATACTTGAGCCAACTACTTTTCTAGTTGTGTTATCTCCAGGTGTTACCTTACTTTGGCTGATTTGGTTAAAAACAAAGGAAAGCTCCTTAAAGAATTAAATTCCCTGGGCAAAGACATTATTATTTCTCAAAGAAGAAAAGGAGAATCTGCGAAGAAATTTAAGAATGGGAACTTTCCCATTCTTCAAAACAAAAGACATCTCTAGCCTTTTGGAATTGCAGAGGGGATAGGAAGGTTGAAACCTCTCGCTACTTGAGAGAGTTTGTGAAAGAATCAAACTATTTTTTTGTTGGGATTGTTGAAACGAAGATAACAGTGTTTGATAGATCTGAAGTCAACAAATTGATTGGTAGTAGCTAGGAATTTTTTTCTGTCCCAACGGAGGGCCTCTCAGGAGGAGCTTTGGTTTGTTGGAAGTCTATAATGTGATCATTCTCAGTCATCCATGCTTCCTCTAAAGTAGTTGTTGGGTTGCTCAAAATTCACAACAAAGGAGATTGGCTTATAGCCGCCATTTATGGAAGTAAAGACATATACAAGAGGACACAGCTATGGGAGACATTACAGAGTTATTCAAATGTGAATATTCCATTCATTATGGGAGGAGACTGCAACTGCATTTTATCCCAAGAGGAAAAGAGAGCAGGTAAGAGGTTCATTTTCTCACAGGGACTTCAAGACATACATTCATTCATGAATAGATGTGATTTCCATGACACTAGGATTGTGGGTCCTAAATATACATAGTGCAATAACAAAAAAGGGGGAGCTCATATTCTGGAAAGGCTTGACAGATGTCTCTTGAATTTGGCAACTTTGAAGGTTATACAACCAGCTATGGTTCATCATCTAGGGAGGATTGCTTCAGATCACTGCCCAATAGTCTTAAAACTACTTTCTTCAGGATTTCGGAGTTCAAAAAGACTCCAATTTGAAGAAATCTGGACTTCTTTTCCGGCTCCAAGAAGAATTGTTGAAAAATCTTGGTTTAAACCACCTAAGGGGGATGATGTACAGATACTGAATCACAAATTCAGTAGAGTTCTCAAAGCTTTATTCCATTGGAGTAAAGGCAAGCATTATAATCTCAATATCCTGAAGGAAAGTTTGAAGGAAGAGATTGCCAAGTTGCAAGAAGAAGAGACTCTTCTAAAATGCTTATTAGATGATAAGATCTGTATTCTTACTAATAAGGTGAAGGAATTAAATTCCACTTTGGGAAGGCTTAGCTCATGGTGGAGACAGAGAGAAAAAGTAAGGTGGTTTAAAGAATGTGATTCCAATTTTGAATATTTTCACTCTGTTGCTGCTTTAAGGCGCAATAGCAATCACATTAAACAAATTAAAGATCCTGATGGAAGATTGATTGAGGAGCAAAACTGAATGGATGAAATTTTCTTTGATTATTTCAAAGAGAAGTGGAAAGCTAGGAGGTGTAATCTCATGGGCTGGCCGAATATTGGAAGTGCTCTGTGTGATGAAGATAGGAGATTGCTCAGCTCGAAACTTACTCAAGAAGAGTTGGAATCAATCATCAGCAAATTGGAAGGTAACATATCACTAGGAGTAGATGGTATCTCTTACTCCTTCATTAAGTTTTATTGGTATATCATTAAGAAAGATGTAAGGAAGGCCATTTGTCAAATTATCAGTTTAGGGATCATAGGTGAGAAATGGAGGGAGACATTTGTTGTTCTCATTCCAAAGCTGAAAAATCCTATGATTCCATCCAATTACAGGCCCATCAGTATTTGTAACTCTATTTACAATATCATTGCTAGATTGCTGGTGAATAGACTTGTTTGCATTATTCCCAAATTGATTTCACAAAATCAAGTAGCATTCATAAGGGGAAGATCCATATCAGAAAACATATTACTCACTCAAGAAATTATCAACAAATTCAGATTCTGTAAAGCAAAGAAGAGCATGATGGTTATTAAGGTGGACATGGAGCAGGCTTATGATAGTATGGGGTGGAAAACCTTGAGGAAAATGTTAGAAATTTACGGTTTCCCTAGAACTTTCTGGAATCTATATCTTGAGTGCATGATGAACACCAAGTACTCCATTGTCATTAATGGTTACAATACAAAGCGGATTCGAGCAGAATGTAGTTTAAATAGGGATGTCCTCTATCACCCTATCTCTTTATTATGTGCTCTCAGCTTTTGACTGAAGCGTTTAATCAAAAAGGACCTAAGATTGGAATCAAGGTGGCCCTGTCAGCTTATAGAGTATCACATTTGCAGTATGCCGATGATGTTATAATTTTTTTTTGAAGTTAGTTAAAGAAATACAAACAAAATTAAGAAGATTTTGGAGAAGTGTAGTTGCTGGACAAGACAAAGAATAAATGCTCAAAAATCCGCCTTGCTTTGTGGAAATTCGGTGAGGAGAAATAATTCTAAAATAATATCAAAAATCCTAGGTATTAAAAGAGTTAAAGAATTGACACATCTTGGGGTCAGGATGGCTTTGAGAAGACTTAAAGCTTCAGATTTTGGAAGTGTTCTAGAAAAAGCATATGACAAGCTTAATATCTGGGGTAACATATTTCTTATATTATATGGTAAATTACAATTAATCAAGTCATCTCTCTTAACAATTCCTATCTTTATCTATACCCTTTCTATGGTTCCTTTGGGAGTGTTGAAAGAACTAGACAAAATGAGTAGAGATTTTATATGGATGAAACAAGACAAGAGCAATGGTATTCATTATGTTGATTGGGAAACACTTTGTAAGAAGAAGAAATTGGGAGGTCTTGGTGTGCTTTCAGCAGCTGATAGTATTGGACCTTGGAGAACTAAATTTGCATGGAATTTGGTATCCAATTCTGCTTCCCTGTTGAGCAGAATTCTCATTATAAAGTATGATTGAGATCTTTAGATTTCTTAAGCAAAATATGGAGTGTCATCTACATGGAAGTTTATTTTAAGTGGATCCAAAGTTCTCATGCAAATAGTTAGATGGAAGATCTAGAATGGGATAAACATAAATACATTAAAGGATACTTGGATCCTTGATAAAAGTATTGACAAATGGCCTACCTATGTTGTTGATCTTCAAGAAGAATAATGCAGATTGGAATTTTTTATACATGAAGGCAATTGGAGTTTACCGAAACTGCAACAAGTTTTTGGTAAAGAATTAGTGGATCTAATCTGTTCTATCCCGATTCATAAAGACATTCAAAAAGATGAAATGGAACTTATGTTCAAAAATTATGGTAAATCATTAGCTGTAATGATTTCTGAGTTTTCCACTTGAAATGAAGAAGAGGATGAGAATTGAAGATGGATAAAGAAATTGAAATTAAGACCAAGAGTTGAAGTCTTTTGGTGGAGATTGATGAACAAGGCAATTCCTTCTAATGAGTTCCTCATGTATAGAAGAATTATCAGTCATAATGGCTGTCCGAGGGGATGCTCTGCTGTTGAAGATCAAGAACATATTGCAATCCATTGTATTTACTTGAAAGAAGTAATAAAGACAATAAATAAATGGGGTTATTCAATTCCCAACTTACCAGATATGGAAAGATGCAATAAGGAAATAAAGGATTTGTCTATGTCAAATCCTTTCTTGGGAAACTTGTATTGCTCTCTAGTCTTCTTCGCTTGGAAAAGCAGAAACAGAGCAGTTCACTGTGATAAGGAGGATTGTCTTCAAGTAATAGTAGCCAATGCTATCAGATTTGCTTCTTTTTCATTCAATTACGATGTTATTTCAGTCAACTGGGATTCTAATCAGCTTAAGCTACTTTCTTCCACTTGGAATCCTCCACCAACCGAATGGATCAAAATAAATGTTGATGCTTCTCTTCATAAAGATTACTCGGCTGGAATTGGAGGCGTTATTAGAGATAGCAAAGGCAGATTTCTATTTGCTTTTGGATTCAAAAATATTCATTGGGATATCACAGATTTGAAGATGAAAACTTTTATTTCTTTGAAGGAGGTAGTCCAAGAATGGATATATGAAGCCAAATGAATCATCATAGAAGGGGATAACTTCATTGTTATTAATCATATCCAAGAAGTTATAAAATATGGGAAAGCTGAAGGTAACTTTCATGACATAGAATTTTTTTTTTCTTAGACACTTCCATCAAGTCATTATTCAATTTTTCAATAGGAAGTGTAATAAGTTAGCCAATTGTTGTGCTAACTATGCTTGTGTTGGTGATTTTATTTAGGATAGCTTGGATAATTGTAACATTCCTACCCTTTTTCACAAAGTGTTGAACGAGGAATGTGGTAGATTTTGTCCTTCTTAGGAATTTCTTCTTTCTTTAATAAAATTGCTATATGCATTTCTTCAAAAAAATAAAAAAAAACATTTAAATCAATATCTCAAGTAGATAGTATTTATTAAAATATTTAAAACTCAACCACAGCTACGCTTGGCTATGCTCTATTAATTGAAAGCTTAATTTTTATCTGCCACATTTAGATTAATTGCCCTGTATGAGCATGATCACCTGCATAAGATTATGTTAGCATTTAAATCACCCCTAATCTGACGGTAATCTAATGCCTATCACATTAATACACATATTACAGAAATTAAGAAAATAATAACATCAATTTACATATGAAGTTTATTTTATATTCTTTGGGGCAAAGTTAATAGCCTCATATACCTTGGTTACTAGTGGTAACTAGATAATTAAGTGAA
This sequence comes from Dendrobium catenatum, assembly GCF_001605985.2. Lineage (NCBI taxonomy): Eukaryota > Viridiplantae > Streptophyta > Magnoliopsida > Asparagales > Orchidaceae > Dendrobium > Dendrobium catenatum. The sequence goes on from NW_021320056.1 coordinate 195,634, forward strand.
TTTGAAATCATTAAGGTTTGAAGGTTGATGGATTTTAATTAGAATTTATAAGTTGTTGGTTTTTAAAGTTGGATTAAGGTTTTATGGATTTTTAAATTAAATATTAATTTTAAAAATTATTTAAATGCATTAATTAAAGTGGTTAAATTTTGACTTTTTTATTAAGTTTAATTTCCAAAAACTTAGTATATTTATTAAATAATAGACCTTAAGAAGAATAATTAAATGGTAAGTTTGCTGGATTTAGATTTTTATATATTTACTTATAAATGTTTAAAGTTTGAGTTGAAATTTTGACTTAAGGTTGACCAAAATGTTGACTTCTAAAATTTGACTTATTTTTTGTAGTTTGATATTTTTAATAAATATTAGAACCCAAATGGACTCTAATGCCTTTAATTTTGGTCAATTTACAATTTTCTAGAATTTGTATTGACTTTTTAAAGTTTGGAAATTTATTTAAATTATTTAATTAAAGGGTTTTAACAATTTAAGTCTAAATGAACTCCAAACTTCTTGAAATCACCTCCAAAGGTAAAAAATGACTTAAGGAGGAGTTATCAAGTGTTTGAATTTTTTTATAAATTTAAAATTTTTTATTTAATTAGATTTATTAAATATTAATTTTTAATTAAAATTAAATTGAGGTTGAAATAAATATCTAGTCAAGGGGATTTTATTTTTATTTAATTAAGGGTTAAATTTTAGGAAGTTAAAGGTATTATATGTAATTTTTAGAATGAAATTTAATTTATTATAATTTATATAATTTTAATGCTTAATTAAAGGTTTAATCTTAAGTTAATTATTTAATAGACTTAATGATTTTTAAAATGAGAGAGAAATTTTCTTAAGGCTAAGGATGTCACTAAGTTTAAGTGTCCAAAGTTTCATCCCTAATGGACATGTGTTTTAATTTATAAATTTTCTAAAACATATCCTTAATTTTTATTCTTAAGGTGTTATTAGGTTAGGTAGGTTTGAATCAATGTCACTAACCCTTAAATAAATATATATATGCATCACACAAACAAAATCAATTCCTAAATCAAGGAGAGCCTAAGCTAAGTCCAAGTGCAACCTAAACATGCATATTAAGATAGAATAAAAAGAAAGAATAACAAGATTAGTGAATAATTGAATATAATTATTCACTAATCCTTCCCCACCACATATATTCAATCAAGCTCAACCTATATTTAAGATTTCAAACACCTTACATAAAAATCCCAAAACTTAAGATTAATAATTTTAAAATAAAATTTATATATGAAAATAACTTAATTTAAATTTGAATTTTTAAAAATTAAGATAGTTTCAAAATAATTTCAATATAATTCTTAAAAATGCCTTAAGAAAATGAAAAATATTTTAAAAAATATGATACTAATTTTTAAAAATTATTTAAGTTGATATTTATTTAAAAATATTTAAATTATTAAAATTGTTTAAAGTATATTAAATATCTTAAATTAGTTTTAATTTCAAATTAAAAGATCTTAAAATAACTCTCTCATTTTTTGAAATATTTAAAAATAAAACTTTAATTTTGAAAAAAACTTAATTTAATATTCAATTAAATATTAAATTAATTTTTAAATAGTTAAATAATTAAAATAATTTCAATTAAATTATCTTTTTAATTTTTAACTTCATTTTAAATTAAAATGTTTAAATTTTAGAAATTTGTATATATTATGCTAAATGTTTTTATTTAATTTTAATTCTTTTGAACTTTTGAAGTATTATTATCATTAAATGTATTTAAAATAATTAAAAAATTGTAAAATTCCAATTAAAAAAAATTTATAATAATTAAATACTAACTATAATTAAAATTATTTAAAACAATTATAAAAGTTTAATTAAAATGAATTTCAAATGTTCTCTAAAAAGTTAAATTTTTTAAAATATCTTTCATAAAATTATATATATATTTGCTTTAATATTAAATATTAAATATTTAAAAAGTTAAAATTTAAAATATTATAAATAATTTAAAATTTAATTTTAAAATATTTTAAATACTAAATAAATTGATATGAACTATTAATTACATTAATTTAATTTTTTTTGGTTAACTTGAATTTTATTTTAAATATTTAAAATTTAAGTTAATTATTAAATTTTAATATATTAAAAAATTAATATTTTAAATTAATACAAAAAATATTAATATTGTCTTAAAATATTTTGTGAAAAAAAAATTCAAAATTTTTTAAAAACTAATTTGAAAAATTTTTACAATTTAATTTTATTTAATTAAAGATTTTACTAAATATTTAAATATTAAAATTTGAAATAATTTTATAATATACATTTAATATTTCAAATTATTTATTTTAAATTAAAGTGTTTTGAGTATTTGAAATCTTAATATAAAATATTAATCACTTCTTTAAAATTTTAATGAATAAATTTGTATTTAATTATAATTAAATATAATTAAAATAAATTGAATTTTAAAACTGATATTGATATTAGTTTTTAAAAACATTTAATGAAATTTAATGTATGTATAAATTTTTATATATTAATTAAATTTAAACAAATTAGGATAATTTTTAATTATATATTGAATATTTAAAATAATTTAAATATATATAACATTTTAAATTAATATTATTTTAAATACAAAGGTTTAAATTTTTGAGAATTTTGATTTGTTGCACTTAAAATTTTTATTTATATTTAATTTTTTCTAATTTTTTTAAAGAAATTTGATTTTAAAACAAATTAAAAAAAATTTAAATAGGTGGCACGGTGGAGGCAGGCTGAACACAAGCCAGGCTTTTACTAAAGGATCAAAATCGCATTAATTATTGGTATAATTGTGCGGTAGCGCAATCATACCCAATGATTATTAGCGTCATGATTTCGATCGAAGGGAAACTTATCCATGTTAGTGGCAGCTTCATGCTCTTGGATCTCCACTATTTTAAACTACGAAATAGCTTGATTTGCATCATTGAACATATAATCAATGGTCCAAAGAATGTACATCGAGAGAACATTATGAATGAATACAATAATAGGTTTTTTGCCTCGTTTCTCGATTGGATGAATCAAATGTGATGAAATTTTAAGCTTGGATAGTACTCATGAACATAAGCAATGTTGGATATTTTTAACGGTTTAAAAATTACTCAACATATAGTTTTTATTTATTTTTATTTTATTTTTTTTTTATTTTTTCCCTTTACATATATATATATTTTTTTGTTAAAACCCACAGAGGGGCCTACGCATTAATAAAAAAAAATGATTACAGAGTCCTTAAAGGAGACCATTAGCTCACTAATGCTCAAACGAGCAACAAAATAAAACAAAAGAGAACCTACAAGCCAATAGTCTCCATTAAACAAAAGTATAAGGCAACCTAGTAACATTCTAAAGATTCTATAGTCAAGCATCCAAAAAAGAAAAATAAAAGTAAGGAAATGAAGCACAATCTTTCTGCAATAAAGCTTGAAATCAACCATAAGCAACTCCACCAGCAAATCAAAGCGACTGCAAAAACACAAGCTATACCAGAATAAATTATAGGTTAACTAGAAAAAATAATCTAAATTTAAGCCATTACCAAAATAAGAATAGCAAAATCTACATAATAAGAAGTAATCCAAGCCATGCCACCACATTAAGCCAAAGAGAGGATGAAGACTTATAAAGCTTAGAGAAAAATTAATACAGGAAGCCTCATTAAGGAAATCCAAAAGCAACTCAATCCTACCCTTAGGAGCCGTCAAAGACACCTTAAAACGCCCCAAACAACAAAGCATAAAGCCCCAAGAAGAACAACACAAAAACTCCATATTGTCACAAATACCCATCCCAAAATAAAGCCCCAAGCCAATCAACTAAAACAGGTTAGATAGATGTCAAGCTAAAATCCAGGGGACATCCAAACACCTTCAAGCAATGTTCAAACAAAAAATTGAGCCAACAAAGCCCTTAAGTTTAGCCAAACTCTCATGGATACCCCCAGTAAGCCGGAAAAGCAACCTGAAGGTAGGATATCAATAATGGGAAAAACCATCGACCATATAACCTGTGTAGTCACTACTCAAGTCTAGATCCACAAAGACATTAGCTAAACTGAAAGTCATAGATAATTTCCAGCAGCAATTCACTAATAGTAGGAGAGATTAATACCAAAAAATTAAGACATTTTCAATGCAACATATAGAACCCCAAAGAAGGAAAAACTCACAAGCCAACTTAGATAACCACTAGTCCAGACGAAAAATAAACCAACAACATAAAATCCATAGCAAACCCCAACACACCACCTAGCATACCACCCAGGATTAGCAAAAAAGGCCCACGGATAGAGAATAAGAAGAAAGTAACATGAAAAACCACATAAGTTTGAACAAAGGGGAGACCAAATGCATCAAGTTTAAGAATACCTATAAGAACTACCAAAATGATGGACCAAATAACATCAAAAAATAGTCAAGTCTACACCCCCATTTAACAAGCCAAGAAGAACACACATTACCCTCCTTGCAAATATAATCAAATGAGTAATTCAAAAAAATCAACAGGGTTTTAATTTCCTTAACTTGATAGAAAAGATCCAGGATGCAGCACATAACCTCATCAGCATATAAGAGTTGGAAATCATAATCAGAGTTAACCTCAATAAATAAATTAGTTAAGTTAAGAGATATACATAACTTAATACTATAAATAATAGCCATGGTGATAGTAGCAAAATAATTACCATTATGTAAAGGACCAGCAAAAGCCATAATAAGGCTACCATTACTATCCGTGATAGTTCCACCACATCCCATAGAAGAGCCACTGCTAGCACCATCCATATTTAACTTAAAACAATTAATGGGAGGTTTGGTCCAATAAATAATATTAGCCTTTAAAGTAGTAGGATCACCCTCCAAATTAAGGACTAAAGCAGTCCCAACAAAATAATATTTTTTAAAATTCTTTAAAGAAAGCAGTTTAATAGCCACAAGAGACAAAACCTTATCCTTCACCTTCTAAATAATATTATGATGATTCATTCGTACATCATTAAAAAGAGAATTATTCCTCTCCAACCATTAGAACCATAATATGAGAGAAGGAATAACATTACGGATGTGCCCTTTAGAATTCAAAAACCAAGCAATAAGCTTAGATTTAAGGGATAAATGATCATTAAAGCATTTTAACTAAAACAAATCATCAAAATAAACTCAAGTTTTAACAACAACAGGGCAAGAAAAAAAAACATGCTGCATATTCTCCATACAATAACAACATTGAAACTTTGAAGGTATATAAAACCTTTCTTGGTGAGATTATCGTCTGTGGGAATTAATTTTTGTAAAATTCTCCAAACAAAGATGGCCACAATAGTAGGAATGCTCTTATGCCAAATCAAAGAGAAAATATTATCAATATTTCTTTTTGATCTAAAAATATCCGAAGAACTCTTTAAGTGAAAACCACCATCTTTGGATAAATCATATAAGATAATATCCTTAAAAGTACTATTGATAGGAAAGTTCAAAATTAGATGAAGAATGCAATCATGAACAATATTAGATAGTTTCTCATAGTCCCAACAATTATCATTAAAATAAGAATTAACCTTAATCAAAGAAATGGAGGATGAATTCAAGATGGAATCAATAGAATATTTACCTAACCACCGATCTTGCCAAAAGAAAACATTACCTTCACCAAGCCACCAAGAAATGTAGGGCTCAACATCCCATTTAACCTTGCAAAGCCTTTGCCACACTCTAGAATCACCTTGCTTAGAGAGAGTAGTAGGGTGCTTGCCAACACAATATTTGGAAAACATAAAATTACCCAAAGGCTCTCTTTAGTGTGAAAATTATACCAAAGTTTAAAAGAAAAAGCCATAACTAAATCATTCATATTCTTGCAACCTAGACCTCCTTTAGCCAAAACACTATAATATTTATCCCAAGTAGCCCAAGTAATTTTGGAATTAGTAGAAGTACCTTTACAAAAAAGTTTATTGATAAGCTTATAAACACTATTACAAACTGCTTGAGTTAGAAGAATAGTTTGAAAACTATAAATTGGTAAAGAATATATAACACTTTTGTTAAGAGTAACTCTACCACCAAAGCTAAAAAATTAGAATCCCAAGATAAAAGTTTGTTTTGAACAGAGGCAATAAGATCATCAAAAAGAAAGGTTTTCCTTCTACCTTTAAAAGGAGGGACACAAAGATATTTAATGGGTAAATGAGCATGAATAAAATGAGTTAAATCTTTAATTACTAAAATATGATCATTAGAAATCCTATTAAAAGCAATAAAACAACTTTTATTTTTGCCAAAAGATAAGCTACTAACCATCTCAATTTGATAAAAGAAATCCATAAGTTTATTAGATCTATTAATATAAGCATTAGTAAAAATAGTAAAGTCATCCGCAAAGCACAAATGAGATATAGGAAAACCACCCAAAGTTCTAAAATAGAGACTAGGATTAGTTTTAAAAAGATTGGTAAGACCACTAGATAAAAATTCAGCAGTAATAATAAAAAGAGCGGGAGAAATAGGGTCACCTTGCCTTAAACCATGAGATGATTTAAAAAAACCAATATTTGAACCATTAACAATAATAGCGAAATAGACATCTTCAATAAAATTCTTAATAAGCTTAATAAAAACCAAATTAAAGCCAAAAGACTCCAAAGTATGATAAATAAAGTTTCAATCAATATTTTTATTAGCCTTGGCAATATCAAGCGTCAATATCAAATTCCCCCCTCTCACCCTAACATCCAAGTCTTGGCAGAATTCTTGAGACAACAAAATGTTATCCGTAATGGCCCTTCCTTTCACAAAACCCATCTGAGATGGAGAGATAATTCTAGGTAATAGAGAAGTAAGACAATTCATGAGATTTTTATCATATTACTAAAATCCTGTATAGAACGATAAGATGGAAAAGAACCTCCTATCCTCGAGGGGTTAGTAATAACATTGAAATCACCACCAACAAGTTAAGACAAATTACAAATATTATGAAAATTAATGAGTTAATCCCAAAGCAATTTCCTAATGTAACTAGACTAAGCAACATACACGAAAGAAGCACATCAATAAAAATGAAAAACCTCAACTTTACAATGCATCACTTGAGTAAAACACCAATAACATCAATTTTAATTGGGTCTTTCCAAAAGACACAAATCTTGTTAGCCACGTTCGAAATAACATAATGAAAACCCAAAAACTGAGAGGTGCTTATCTACCTAAAAGATTAAATAAGAGGCTCAAGCAACACAAGAATATAAATATTATGAACACGACATAAATTCTTAACACAAATTATTGAAGAGGGACAACCAATGCCCCTCAAATTCCAAATAATAAAACTAAACTTAAAAACACACTTAATGAGAAGTATGTAGTGAGTGGTTCTAGGAGATTGCAAAGTAATATGCTATTTCTTCCTACCTCTTTTACTATAAATGTTATTGAAACTAGTATAATTATCATCCATAGATAAATATTTAGCAACAATTCCTATATTCTCATTATCAATAAAAGCATCACTATTATAATGAGAAGTTGAAGGAGTCTTAAAATCATTTTATTTTTTTGTTTTTTTTAATGAAAATCGGGGCCTACATGTTAATCTAAAAAAGCGATCACCTAACTTATGCTCCAACGAGCTACAAATAAAGAAAAGAAAACCCTAGGAGCCGACAATCTTCTCTAGTCGGAACTACAAAAAACCCTAGGAACATTCTATTGATATTATAGAGAAGCATCCAAAAAAGAAAGATGAAGGATATGAATGAAAGCTCGATCTCTCTGTAAAAAATGTTGATGATGATTTGAATCACTCTCACTTGCAAAACAAAATAGCTACAGAGCAAAAGGGTATAGCATAAAATTATATAATTAAACCAATACATATAGAAAAAAATTAGACTAAAAAAGAGAGAGAATTGATAGAAGCCGTTGTAGCAGAACTGATCTAAAGAAAGACACCAGTACAAAAAAAAATGGGGAATTAGACTAATAGATATTAGGATTAAGTTAGTAAAAGAAGCCTCATTAAGGTAATCCACAAGCCACTCAATCTAACCCTCAGTGCAAGCACCAACCAGCTTTTTAAATAACCCGAGCAGTAGAGGATAACACCAACAAACCTGGATACAAGCATCAGGTTAACAGAAGCACCCGGCCCATAGGCACATCAGAAGAAAACCCTAAACCCAAAACAAGAACATTATAGCTTAAGGCCCCCCTCAACACGGCAGAAATCTTCCATAAAATTAGAAAACATAAGGCCAAACACATTCCAACAGCTGACTTGAAACATAATCCAAACCAATAACCTAAGTAAATGAAGACTATATGCACAACTGATCAGAACCCCATCCAAACCTGTACACAAATCCCCAGCAGTCCAATGCTGCACCCTGAAGGAAGGATAGTGCCAATGGGATAAACTCTCAGCAACATGGCCATTGCAATCATAGCTCAAGTCTAAAACCATCTAGACCACAGCTATAATGAAGAGACCTAAAAGATACAGACAGGAGATAAAATACAGCACCCAGGTAATCACAGCCAAGAAGTAAGACCAAATGCCAAAATAGCCAACAAATAAATAGAGAAAAGGAACCCAACTAAACCAAAGAACTAAAGGAAACATATAAGAGAAAGGAATTAGGCAGGGTAACCAATCACAATTAACCTAATAACCCTATAGAGAAACAAATTCTAAAAAATAAACCTCCGGTAACCATAATAGTAAACAACAAGATGAACCATAAAGGCACCCAAAAGTACAAGGAAGCACCATAAACCATAAAGGAATCATAAATAAAAGAAAGTAACAACAAATCAGAACTAAAACCTAATAATCGGGTGAAAATATGCCCGAAATATAACCAGCACCAGTAATCACAAATATATGTATGCGACCACAAACCAGAAATGCCAAAACTTAGAAAATTATGGTAAAAACTAAACACACGCAACAAAGAGAAGTATTGGTTGTCCCAAAGAAGGAAAAAATGCCATCTCAGGAGACCATCAAGCCGAATAAACCTCCAAACATACCTAGCCAAATGAATCATACAAGCACAATCCTCCAATAAATGAAACTTAGAACCAAAAATAGGATATACAAATGACAAAACAGCCCAACCAACAAACAAACCACAACAAACAAGTCAACCAGCAACCCACCAAGGAAGAAAGCCACTTAAAGAGTAACATAAGGAATACCAAATTGATCCAATTTGAGCAAACCAAGAAGAGGAACCATAATGGTAGCCCCAATAACATCAGTAAAATAATCAAGGGTATAAGCCAGTTTGCAAGCCAAGAAGCACACACATTCCCCTCCTTGTTAGTGTGCAAAAACTCATAATTCAAAAAAACTAAGAGCTTTTTGATATCTCTAATATGGTAAAAATGATCAGAAATACAAAATGTATCCCCCTTAACTAAAAATGGTTGGAAATCATAATCAGAGTTCATCTCAATAAGTAAATTAATTAATTAAGAGAAACACATAACTGAATACCATAAAGAATGGCCAAGGTTACAACATTATCATAATTGCCAAGAAGAATAGGCCCAACAAAGGCTAAAATAAGATATCCATTTCTATCCCTAATAGTACAGCCATTTCCCCCAGAAGACTCACCACAAGCACCATCCAGATTCAATTTAAAGAAGTTTCTAAGAGGTTTGATCCAATAAATAATATTAGCACGAGAATCAGTCGGAGCACCCATACACCTGATCCCTAAAACATTACCAACAAAATAATAATTCTTGAAATTCTTATAAGAAAGTAACTTAATAGCCACAAGTGTGCAAACCTTATCCTTAACCATCTGAATCACATTATGATGGTTTATTTTCACATCAATAAAAATAAAATTATTCCTTTCCAATCAGAGAAACTAGAGAATGAGAGAAGGAATAACATTACAGATATGACCTTCAGTGTTAATAAACCAAGCATTAAGCATATATTTAATGGAGAGATTGCCATTAAAGCAATTTAATTGGAAAATATAATCAAAATAGACCCAAGTTCTAACAGCAATAGGGCCAAAGATAAAGACATGATTCATATTCTCTAAATAAAAACATCATTGACACTTGGAAACCATACTAAACCCTTTTTTAGTGAGATTATCATTACTGGGTAAATATCTATGCAAAATTCTCCAAACAAAGACAGAAATAGTAGAAGGAATGCTCTTATTTTAAAAAAGATTTAAAAAATTATCAATACTTCTTTTAGCTCTAAAAGTATGCCAGACATCCATTAAGTGAAAACCACCATCTTTGAAAAATAACATAAGATAGCATCCTTCGAATCAATGTTGATAGGTATGTTTAAAATGAGATGAATAATGCAACCAGGAATAATAGTAGAGAGTTTTTAATAATCCAAACAATTATCATTAAAAAAGGAGTTTACCTTAACTGAAGTAGTAGAAGAAGAATTCAAAATAGAATCAATAGAGTGTTTACCTAACCATCGATCTTGCCAAAAAAAAAAATATATTTCCATTAATTAGCCCCCAAGAAATAAAGGTCTCCACCTCCCATTCAATATTGCAAAGTCTTTTCCAAACTCTAGAATCACCTTGTTTAGAGAAACAGTTAGTAGGATGCTTGCCAACACAATAGTTAGAAATCATAAATTTAGCCCAAAAATAATCATTAGAGCGCAAATTATACCTTAGTGAGGTCATAGAAATTCTTATAACCAAGGCCTCCTTTAGCCAAAACACCACAACACTTATATCAAGCATCCCAATGAATTTTAGAGCTAGAAGAAGTGCCTTGCAAAAAATATTTGTTAATAAGTTTGTTAATCCTATCACAAATAGTTTGAGTTGGATAAATAGTTTGAAAACTATAAACCAGTAAAGCACAAAGAACCCTTTTAATAACAATAACTCTACCACCAAAACTAAGGAAATTGGTCTCCCAAAATAATAGTTTATTATGGACATAGGCAATAAGATCATCAAACAAAAAAGATCTCCTCCTCCCATTAAAAAGTGGAACACCTATATATTTGATGGGCAAGTGAGCATGGGTAAAACTAGTAAGATTTTTAATAGCAGAAATACGATCATTAGAAATTCTTTTAGAATTAATGAAACAACTTTTATTTTTTCTAAAGGCTAAGCCACTAACCAACTCAAACTGATAAACAAAATCCATAAGTTTTTGAATTTTATTGCTAGATGCTTTTGCAAAAACAATAAAACCATCCGCCAAGCATAAATGGGATATGGGAAACCCTCCCAAAGTTTTAAAATAAAGGCTAAGATTAGAATCAAACAAATTAAATAGCCCCTTAGAAAGAAATTTAATAGCAATAATAAAGAGTGTAGGGAAAATAGGATCTTCTTTCCTTAAGCTATGAGAAGCTTTGAAGAAATCATGATTAGAGCCATTAACAATGATAGAAAAATAAACATCTTCAATATAATTCTTAATAAGCTTGATAAACACAAAGTCAAAACCCAAAAACTCTAAAGTAAGATAAAGAAAATTCCAATCAATATTATCATAGGCTTTAGCAATATCAAGCTTAAGAATTAAATTACACCCTCTAACCCTAACATCCAAATATTGTTAGAATTCTTAAGCCAATAAAATATTATCTGTAATGGCCCTACCTTTCACAAAACCCATCTGACTAGGATAAATAATTCTAGTTAAAATAGAAGTAAGTTGATTTATAATAATTCTATAGATCAATTTATCAAAAAAAGTGCAAAGACTAATAGGTCTAAAATCATTCCAAGTGTTAACAATATTGTTTTTAGGAATAAACACAATAGAGGTAGAAGTAAAAAACTTAGGTATGGAGTTACCCACAAAGAAATCTAAAATAGCAAAAAAAATATCATTATCAATAATATGCCAAGGTTTTTGGAAAAAAAAAAGAGTGGTAAATCCATCAGGCGCAGCCACATAATCACTATTCATATCCAACATAGTCTCTTTAACCTCCTAAAAAGGAGGCCTGGAGAGATTGATATTATCCTCATGAGAAATAAGAGAAGGAATGAAAGAATGATCAATAAACTGAGCTGAACTAAACACTTTATTGAAATGGGTTTGAAAATGTTGCACAACTAAATTAGCAATCTCCATAGAGTTATCAATGACAGAACCATCATCCCTTTGGATTTTAGTGACAATACTTTTAACCTTTTTACTCTAAACCAACACATGGAAATATTTAGTGTTGTTATCACCTTCAACCAAGTGCTTAGAAGCAGCTTTCTACCTCCAAAAAATCTCCTCCTCAGCTTGAAAATTAAAAAAGGGCCTCTTTAGACTTCTTTAAAAGGGAGAAATTGTTATTCGTAGGATCATCTTGACAAGCCAACTAAAGAGAATTAACCAGTTGTTCAGCATGCAGAATATTAGAGAAAAGATTTTTAAAAACATGATGATTCCTCTAATTTAAAACTTGTTTCATCCTTTTTAGCTTAAACCAAAGCCTCCTCATGCCATAAATAGAATTATCCGGATGTAATGGAGCTTGCCAATTTTTTTGAATAACATCAAAAAAAGAGTCATGGCGTAATCACATGTTTTGGAATCTAAATTGGGAGGAAGCAATAAAATTTCTAAACTTAAGGCTAATAAGTAACGTGGAGTGATGAGACAGTTCCACTAAGATGTTTCACATTAGTGGAAATAAGGGAGTTAATCCTAGAGTCATTAAAGAGTATACAATTCAGCCTTTGCCATAAATAACCCCTATTCCAAGTAAAATTCTTACCAACAAAACCAATATCGATTAAATTACAAGTTAAAATCATACTATTGAAATCATCCATATAACAAAAAGATGGAGGAGAGCCTCAAATCCTTTCAGAGGTGATAGTGATAGCATTAGAATCACCAACCACAAGTCAAGGCAAATTGGAAATACTATGAAAATCAATAAGTTGCTCCCAAAGCACTATTCAATTATAAAGAGATAAAGCTGCATACAAAAAAGATGCACAATAATTGAAACTAAGAACCTCAACTTTACAATACAAAACCAGAGAAAAATCACCAATAACATCGATTTTAACTGAGTCTTTCCAAAAAACCCAAATCTTGTTAGCCACAATAGAGATAACATTTTTAAAACCAAAAAAATGAACAGTGCTTAACAATTTAGAAGAGGAAATAAGAGGTTCAAGCAACACAATAATAGAAAGGTTATACACATGACATAAATTCTTAACACGAATTCTAGAAGAAGGATAACCAATGCCCCTCACATTCCAAATATCTGCATTAAACATAAAGAAAAAACTTAGTGGGAAGTATGCGATTGAGTGCTTCTAGGAGATTGCAAAGAGATATGCTTGGGCTTCCTTCCACTTTTACCATGAAATTCACTAAAACTAAAATCATTATCATCCATGGAAAAACATTTAGTAGCAATATGTATATCTTTAGTATCAGTCAAAGCATCATTATTATAATAAGAAGTTGAGATAGTCATACTACCACTTGGATGTTCCCTAAGAATAGTATGTTGAGGACATTCATCCTCCATAAATATACCATCATCCTCTAAAGTGTCACGGTTCCTCACAATAAGCTCTTCTATACCTTTGGCAAGCCAATCCATAGAAACAAATTCACCTTCCTCTAAAGGGATATCATTCCTCTCCCCCTCTTTGCAAGGCACTTGAATAGCCAAAACTTCCTATTCATATAGAGGATTAGAAGTAGAAGAGGTAATCATAACACCACTATACTCATAAACACTTTGATTAAAAGTGCATGAAGGGTTAGTTTGAACAATGTCATTATTGGGGACTTCAATACTAGTAAAAGTATCCTATATATTCTTTTCACAGTCAATAATAGAAAATCATACAAATGAACAAAAACTCCCTGATCATGATTCAATGAAGCATCTTTAGGAATAGAAGGAAGAGGGTCCTCCATGTTAACCACCCTTAGGTCCTCAAGATTCTTAAGAGGATTAGAGTTATTGTCCTCTAAATTAATAAGAGTAGGATTAGAGACAACCTGAGCAACCACCCCCTCATTATGTTTCAATGTTTCCTTCTCTTTATGTAGATGAGGATGTTTCTGATAATAATCATTCATGCCATGGCCATGCATCTTGAAAAAAGAACAAAAAATATGTAAATTTTTAAACTCAATTTTTTGGAAATACCACTTAACTTCAGACCCAACCCATATTTCAGTAGGATGTTTTTTAGAAACATCTAGTTCAACTAACACCTGAGTAACGGATGACCTCAACACAGTTGCCGTAGCTTGGTCTGTTTGTAACGGTCTCCCAAAAATAAATGCTATACTAAAAATAATTTGATGATTAAAGAAGTGAAGCCTTAAATTTGGAAAAGAAATCCAAATTGGAGCAATATGGGATTCCTCCCTCACATCAAAATCTAGTGTCCATTTAAGCAACCGCATATGATAAGATTAAATATAATAAGATCTCCTAGCAAAAATTCATGTATAATCAAGATCATTAGCAAATTGGATAGAAACATGTCTTTGATTAAGTAAACAAATGTGAAAAAATCTGGAAAGTTTTAGGTTCAGAAGAAATTTGTGTATAACATCAAGGTTAGGACGTCTCAACACAAATTTACCAACAAGCGTCAAAGCATAAGGGGCTGCTAACTGATCAACAACCGAGTCTTTAAACAAGAGCATCGACAGCCCTTGAAGGAAGACCACACAAATTTTAGAATAGCGGAAGAAGAAGAGGAGGTAGCTAAAGCATCTTTGAAAGATTGCAATTTCCCCTCAAAAATACAGGAAGATGTCAGGTTCAGTAAAAAAGGGGTTATCATCGCCCAACATCGAGAAATCATGAAACCTCAAAATGAGGAAAAGAAAGACCAAAGAATGATAAAAGCAGGAGGAAATAAATGAAAAATCAAATGAAACAGCCAATGTTCCGACCCATGACCCCGAGGTTGAGATTTTGATGATGCCAAATAATGTTGCCTAAATTACTTTTTATTGAATATCATTTAATGTTTGCTATTGTCCGTGAGTACTAACATTTCAGGAAGATCACAAGCCACTCAGGACAACGGGAAGACTCAAGACTAGTTTGATTAAGAGTATGAGTTAGACAATGTATTTTGTTATTTATTTTATTTTTATTTTTCTTGAGTCTGGCCACAAACTGTAGGTAAAGTATGAGCAATCATGCACACACACAGGGGGAGAGGGTTTTTTAAAAAGTAAAGAATATAGTTTTTCATTCTCTGGTAATTGTACTGTACGAATTTATTTCATACTATACGATCGACTATTATAACACGCGTGTTGTGAACACATCATACTGTACAAATACTATCGTACGGTATGATTTGTTTCAAATCCAAAACCCTAACCGTCATGACAAGTTAAGTATGATATTTTGCACCGTTCGTACTGTACGACTAGGTTCGTATGGTACAATCTATTTTAAATACATACTTAATTTAACCCATGATTAGTGCAAGAAATCAAGGCTTAATTACAAATTGAAACTAGTACTGTACGAACCCTTTCATAAAATACGATAAACAGAGATGAATTCTGATCGTCCTGGAGATCGTCCGGGATGATCCTGTGTTTTTTGTCTCATCGTACTGTACGATTACGATCATACCATATGATGAACAAAGATGATATTTGATCATCCTGGAATTCATCCTAGACGATGCCTGTATTTTCACTATTCGTACGGTACGATGTAGATCGTACCATAGATCGTACCATACGATGAACAAAGATGACATTTGATCATCCCGGATATCATCCTGTACGAGTAATATTTTATTAATTGTATCATACAATATTTTATCGTACTGTACTATTAGTTTTTGAACTATTTGTACACCTTCATACCAGGATGAAGCTAGTTTGTACATATCGTACTGTATGACCAAGAATCGTACTATATGATGGTAACGGCTACTTTTGAAATCTCAGGGATTTTGGATCCCATTTTTATGTGTAAAACTTGTCATGTTTTGAGAGAGATAGACAGAAGAGTAAAAATGTGAGTAGAGAGAAAATCCTAGAGAGAGCTTTTGAGAAGTTTGAGGGGTTGAGAGAGGAAGGAGAAGGTGAGTTGGTGAGGGAGAAGAGGTGTGAGGGAGATCACACTATTGCTCCGATCTTGCTACAACTTGCTCCTTCTGTGGCCCACGAAGAACTTGTGGGAGGCTTTCTAAGGGGGAGGCTCATCTACATCCGTTGACCTCGAAGGTACTCTGCCTTCTCCAGGAGGGAGAAAAACGAGAAGGTTCTCTACCGTCACCAGGAGGGTGAAAACAGCGCTTGGCACTCCGCCACGCCGGGTTGGTGAAAGGGAGTATTGTAAGGGCTTCTCCGCCTTGTTGAGGGGGGCAAAAGGAGAGCTATTGTTGGTAGTGAAATTCCCGGAGCGGAGGACTCCGGGGAGTGGACGTAGGTCATGGTTTGATCGAACCACTATAAAAATCTCGGTGTGCTTTTTCCTTACTATTTTTCTTTTTGCGTGTATTTTTATTTCATAATATTTACTTGGAAAAAATTGTGAAAGAAAAAGACTTTATTATTGCGCGTTGTCTTGGAAGTTGTTTTAAATTTTCATGTTAAAAATTTAAAAACACCAAAAAGTATTAGAACTCATGTTTAGGTTTTATTTATTGATATAAAACTTTCACAATTCACCCCCTCTTGTCGATCTAGTAATTTCATCCAAAAGAAGAGCAAACTAGCGCACAGATGCAGCCCTAGAATCGCCACAAAATCGCCTTCAAACCTAGAGCTTAGAGAGAAGTTATAGCATGTTACGGAAGATGTTTTTGTGTAACTACTATCATTTTGTTATTTAATGCTAAGTGTATGAACTAGGGTTTGAGTTTTTAGGGAATGTAACTATTCAATTTTAAAAATTTTGGCTTGGGTGAGCTTGTAGACTGTCTACGCTACTTTCTCTTATTGAGCTCGTGGCTTGATAAGATATGGATTAAGCTGAAGAATCCTTCAATTGGAAACTCCTTGGTTCACTTGAGAACTATCCGCTGGTAGGATTTTGCTTGTGTGATTGCTCTTTGGAAAGGGAGAGGGTAGTCTTGGAAGCTCAAATGAAACATTAACAAGCTTTGGGAGGCTAGAGGTAGTGAGAGAATGACTTAATTAGAATGTGGCTCATTTTATGTTTTTACCCTATTCAAATGTCTCTAGGCTAAGGTGATGGCTTGGATAAACTTGATGGGCTACTAGGATCAAGCTAAATGCCCTGGGAGTGGTTCGGAGATTGAAATTAAGAGGACATCAATGCATGCTATGTGTAAATCTCCCTATATCCTTTTAAACACATAGGGGATTAGGGTCAATTTTATTATGAACCAAGGGCCTAGATAGAGAATATGAAGGTTCTAGAATAGCCTTAATTTGATAAAAGGGTTTAAGATAGAGGTGATTAGGTTAAAAAGGTGTTTTGACCAAGTTTGACCCCTTTAAATGCTTGGTTTGATAGTTTGATCAGTCCCCATGCCATGTGGCTGTTGAGTGTTGACCTCATTTTTGTATGAGGTCACTAAGGCCCTTACAAACTCCAGATCAATCCTAGATCCTAGGATCCACTCTAGACTTTAAGATTCTTTCCTAGAGCCAGACCTTAGGGCCTACTCTAGAGCTTAAGATTCTTTTCTAGATCTAAGACCTTAGGGCCTACTCTAGAGCTTAGGATTCTTTTGTATCCCAAATTCTAGAGCCCCTCTAGATCCTATATCCTAGAACCCCTCTAGATCCTAGGACCAATCTAGACTCAAATAAATCCCTACCTTTGATCAACTCCAACCTCAAATCAATCCCTACCTTTGATCAACTCCAAATCAATCCCTACCCTTGATCAATTCAAATGTCAAGCTTCATTCAATTCAAATCCAAAATAATTCAAGCTTCAAACAGATCCAAACTTTGATACAATAAACTTGAGAATCCAAACTTCAATCTAGACTTTGATCCCACCTTTAATCTAGCTTTGAGCTTATCCATCCATTAACAATCACAAAATGATTGTAAATGATTTGGATACTTCAATATTAATCATTCAAACTTAAAATTCATTCCAAATCCAGAAATCCAGACTCAAATCCAAAGTCTTAAGGCCCTGTCCTAAAGACCTTTTCAAAGATTTTTCAAACATTTCAAAACCCAGTCAAATGGCCTCTGATTCAGGGTCTATCACTTAAAAAGTGACAAGACATGTCTCTGGAGGTTACCCTTCAAATTTGAGCCCATTCTGAAGTCCCTAACCCCATAATTTGAATTAAAATCCAAAGGCTGTAAGACCTTCAAATATTTACAGCCTATGCCATTGGACCTAACACCTTGAAGAATTTGACCTTGGAGCCCTCATCAAAGCCTCCAACCACTTCCGGACCCTTGATTGTAACCCATTGAGCAGGAAATTGCATTTTCAGACCCATTTTTGACCCTAGTTGACCAATGGGTCAAGATTGACCAAAATACCCCCATGGGATTTCAAATGCCCATTTCAACTCAAATAAACTCCAAACTCTTTGAAACCACTTTCAACAAGTTTCAAATATCAAACCCAACTTGTTGAACTTAAACCCAGACCTTGGGTCAACCTGGTTGACCAAGTCAACCAAGTTTGACCCATTAACCCATACACTCCCTCCCTTTCAAATCTTTGAATCAAGTCCATTCCAAGTCTTTTTGAATGCAAGGGATGACCCCTTGGGTACCCAAGAGACCTCTCTTGGAGACCCAAGCCTTGGTCTCACTTGGGTTAGCCATATAGCTTGACACAAGTGACCAAAGAGAGGCCTCCCTTGAGCCATCTCTTAACCTTAATTAAATTGAATCCAAATCAAGGTGTCATTGGGTTCCCATTGACCCAATGCACCTTCCTTGACTAACCCAACCCTTGGGCTAACTTGGGTCAAGAGTTAGGCTAACCCAAAGTGCCCAAGATCACTTGGGATTGAGCCAACTCTTTACCTAAGCCCAATTGAACTTGATCAACACCTCCCATAGGTGGCCCTAGGTCCAACACACCTCTTCCAGCCAGCCCATGCTGTGGGTTAACCTGGGTTAGGTTTTAGGCTAACCTAAAGTAGCCAAAAACATATGGACCCTAGCCATCTTCCAACTCAGATCAAATTGGACCCAATTACCACTTGCATTAGGTCCACCAGACCCAGACCCACATCCCAGCTCAAGCCCAAGGTCTGACCTGACCTGGGTTGACCCCAAATCGACCCGAATCGAGCAGATTTGGATCAAACCGAGCCATCTTTTAACCCAGACCAAATTGGATCCAATTGCCACCTGCATTGGGTGCGCCAGACCAAGACCTATCTCCCATACCAAATCCAGGGTCTGACCTGACCTGGATCAAGCTCAATTTGACTCGAACCGAGCAGGTTTGGGTCCAACCCAGCCACCAGTTCAATCCAGACATTCCCAGGCTAAATTGACTCCACCCTTGACTCCAGCATGTCCCCATCGGCCTCCCCCAGTCAACCCGACCCAAACCATGGCCGGCGGCGGTCGGAACCAATGGAAAATGAGTTCCGATGGTCCCCCCAGACAACTCCTGGATCAAAGCTGCTGCCCACCAGTTTGATCCCCATGACCTCCCTAGGACGTCGTTATCTTCCACCTGGCAGCAATCCGAGCCCTCTCAAGCTCAATCTCGGCCGTCCAAGCCCGCGAAAGTTGGCCGAGTAGGCTCGAGTTCCCCAGATGGCCAGAAGCATTCTCACTCGCTCGAAATCATTTTGGAGAGCTCCTTAGACCTCCCAGGCTCTCCCTTTGAGCTCCTAGATCTATCCCTTCATCCGTTCAAGCAAGTGCCCGTGAAAGCTTTTGGCGTCCCGCTCGAAGTCACACCTCCGGCCATCCTCCGATCCCGACGTCTGAAGGAGATCAGTTCGCCATCATCCCCTGAAGCTTCCTGATAGAGAAGCTCATTCGTTGAGACTTTTTCTGCGGTAATCCCTTCATCCCGAGCTCCCTAGCTAGGTAGTCCGGTCAAGTGTGAAGGAAACCTTCACCCCAATGGATTTCCACCGTTGGATTGAAGGTTTCCACTGTCCTGATCCTCCCTATGAAATTTCATCAGAGTTAGCCGGCGGGATTGCCTGGATCACGCCGGAGAAGCCTTACGGTCTCAGATACGTGCGGTAGGTTGAAGACGAAATCTCAGCCGTTGATTCCGATCAACGGCTCGGATTAGATCCCACGGTATCGGAGCGCTTTTAATCCCAGCCGTCCGATCCGCCATCCGACGGCTGTGGTTAATCTGACCGTTAATAGTTAGCGCCAAAGATTGCCAAGCGAATCGGCGCGCGGCGCGTGTAAAGGGAGCGCTAACTGTGTAATGGCCGAATTAATAATTCTAGAAATTCAAGGGAACTTAAAAAATTCATAACTCCCTCCAAACTTGTCCAAATTAGGTGTTCTTAGGCACATTGGAAAGGTCTCAGGGAGATCTACAAAAGCCCTATAGTTCCAGTCCCTGGTTAGGTTAATGTTAGGCTTAATTTTAGTTTGAGCATTTTATCAATTTCTTTTATTACTCTTTAAATACAAGTCCACCAGGTCTGGAATTTTGGGAGATTGAAATTGAACATGTTTGTGCATGTCCAAATTTTATCTCCCCATTTTAAGATATTCAAGGGAATTTTCCCCAAATTTTAAGTTTAAGGGTCATGGTTTGAACCTTATATTCAAAATGGGGTATATACCAATCCAATGGGATTTAGGGTGTGATTCTTTGTGTACTGATGATGTGTAGGATAAGGAGTGTAGAGCCATTAATTTTGCCCCAATCCAAGCTTAAGATAGACCCCTATAGTGATTTGAAGGTGACTTAGAGCTCATGTTGGGTGGTTTAGTTAACCACCTTAGAGTATTCCATTTGAGCTCAAATTTGGTGGGTTTATCCCTTAGGGTCAGGTGATCCTATGGTCCAAATTTCATTAAATTTAGAGTTCATTTGGTTCCCCAACTAGGAGCCTAAAAAATCCTTCTTAGAAATGGCCTATTAACCCTAATCAATTGATAATGAACTGTCTTTAACTTATAAAATCCATTAAAATGTTCATGATTGTCCCTAATTAATCCCCTTATTAATAAAAATTGAAACCCTCTTAAATTGATTTCTAGATTTGTCTTAGTTTAGTCCTTAGGTAAAATCAAGGGTTAACCAATTTTAATTAATCCCAAAAAGATTAAAAATCCCAAAAGGGCTTTAAACACTTGTTGATCTATCCTTAGGTCATTTATGACCTTTGGAATTGATCCCAAGGAGTTTAGGACTCATATGGGTTCAAATCCTTAAGCAGTCCCTTAGTTGTAATAATTTGGTAATCCCTAAGAATATGTATAACTTCTAAAATTCACTATTAATTATAGAAAAATTCAAACTAACCAAATTCAATGGTCAATGACTTCAATTAGAATCTAGTGTCCTATAAAAATATTAAACTCCCATTATCTGGTCAAAATAAAGGAGTCAACATTTTAGGTGACCTTAGGTCAAAACGGGCCAAAACTTCTAAAAACCATAACTTTTTGTAGAAAACTCTAAATTGAATGTACCACCTGTCAAACAACTTATAATTAGGTCTAGTATTTATTAAAAATTTGAAACCCTTAAGATTAACTCTAGTTTTGAAAATTAAATTTCGTCCCCTTAGTTAACATATCCGGATAATCCTTCAAAATCTGTTAACTCCCCCAAATTCAAGAATTTTCTTAACAGGATATTAAAATTCTCAACCAACCCATTAAAATCAGTAACCAACTCCCCTTAATATTAACTCACTCCATTAATTCCAACCAATTTAAAATAACTTAATCAACCCCGATTGCTACTGGGTAACCCAGGCCTACGAGGCTATTAGCTTAGCCCCAAGGAAGGTGAAATAAACTTCATGGCCTCGGTATGAAACAAAGGTAGTAATCAATTAACTTTTAAAATACATTTGATTAAAATTCCTAATTCACAAATACTTAAAGTTTAACTTAAATTCCCCTATTAAGTCTTAACAAACCCAGAACTTTAGACAACTTTGATTAATCACCCAACTTAGGATTTACCCCAGCCACACGACCTTTTATACACACTTTAGATGATTTGCTAGGACAACCAACTCCAGATCTAGGTTAGGCCGATGTTTACTTTACTGCTGTGTGCCGAGTTTTTCGCATTTTTAACTGCATGTTGTGGATGAAATTGCTTTGCTGTGTCTGTTTACTTTTCTGCACTATATGGATGGATTGATGTGTTTGGCGACTAGATTACCCTTAGGTTAGGTACGATCTGGATGTTCACATTGTTTTCTGCAGGTGGACACGCTCATGCAGGGCAGTAAAAGGGGGCTAAATTAATAAAATAATATCAATTATTATAAATGTTTGCAAAGGTGCTTCAGCTGCTAAAGCCACCAAATAAAAAGAGCGTGGCCAGTGTGTTTTACTTTCTTTTTTGCACATATATAACTGCTTGGTAATATGTTTTCTTTGATTAATTAACTGCTTAGGATAACCTTGCAGGAGAGTCTAGATTTTATTTTCAAATAAATGTAATTTGTATAACTATCAAGTGTTGTGAAAGTTAGTTTTGAGTTGGGATACATAGGTCTAAAGCTTGGATTCCAAAGAGGAAAGGATGCCCTTTTAGGAAGTATTCCTTTTTCCATTTGGAAATCCAAATTTGGATCACCCTTTTTCTATACACAAAGAGGAAAGAGTGGCCTTCCCCTTAAAAGGGAAGTGCCTTCTCATCCATTTGGGTAGTTTACCACGAAGAATCCAAGGATTTTGAAGAAAAGGAGTCCAGAGAAGAACAAGATTGAAGACTTGAAGATTGAGAGTATCCCACTCAAAACTACTTGCGTCATTACTAGGTTTAGAATCCGGGTTGTTGTCAATGGTGCCTAGCCACTTTACTTTCTACAAAATTCTGGTTTGTAATAAGCAAGGCAACTTTTCCTATGGACATTTATTAATTAGTTAATTTATATTTGATGTGATGAATTGATTTCCTTTAGGACTGCCTGCTTTTTTTAGTTTTTTGGCGATTGTGTGCCGCTTTTATTTTCGCCTGGATACGTGAGACTCGTGAGGGTGTGAAAGTTTTCTACTCAAAATCTTAAATGTCTAAAAATTTTTGTGAGCCTAAATAACATAGAAAGATAACGAATCTAAGGAATTAGCTGGGGATCGTTCCCGGGGTCGCATGCATATTTCTGCATTATTCTCTCCTTGTCTTAGACCCGTCCCCGCCTGAGGGTAGAGTCCGGATAGTCTGACCTATGAGGACAAGGTGCCAGATCTGGGGAAGTCCAGTCTTCTAAAAAAATTATTTTTATAAGCATATTTGATTTGGAAGTTGTCGACCAGCATGCATTATATTAGATACAAATTAAAAGAGTCAAAATTTTAATTGCATCAGTTTTAGCATTTTAGCACCCAACATAAGTCCAAGGGGCCAATTAGGAAAATTTCTAGATGTTGGCCCCAATTCTCCAAAACCTTAAATACAACGTCCCTGCCACTCTTTCATAAAAGACCGGACTCATCTCTTTTAAATCGATTAGGTGGTTAGCTGGCTCCCCAATCAAGGCTGGGGTAAGTCCAGGCATTGCACTGCATTAGTTAGGTTTGAACGACTGTGGTCCAGTGTCCAAATTAGATTTAGGATCCGGGGCAGAGCTTTGATTATAAGACCCCAAATTTCGGGAATATAATCCCAAATTTCTAATAAGATGCTTAACTATAATTAAAGTTTCCTTTCAATCCTAAAATATAAAGCCCAACAGTTAGATTAGGTTGGGATACTTCCGGATGGTTCTGGAATCTCAAGGTATCCCTTACCCCTCTTCCCTCGATTATGTTAATAAATGTTCAATCTTGATCCATTCCCTTTTGATTTTCCAAAAAAATCTTATTCGTTTTTTTGATATCACTCCTAGAAAATCTAAGAAAATTTCATTCTTATTTCAATCGAGAGTTTTCGCAGGGGACTTTATCTCCCTACGATGTAATTAACTACGAGGGCTTGCGCTCGTAGGAGATTTGGAACCACACGCACCTGATTTCAAAATTAACCTTTAAAAAAAAATATTCTTAGGTTTCTTTGGGAAAAGTTAAAGAGTGATTGTCTTTATTATATTTGAAGAATTATCATTGAAAGGTGTTATCTCCCTTTGGGGAGATACTTCCTTCTTTGATAAGGCTTTGGATATGAATTCGACAATCATAGTTCTTGAATATCATAACTGGATATTTAGTTGAACTTTAGCTTGTCCCCTCGGGACCATGTGAAGTTCTCTTTAGAATCTAGACATGATATTCAAGATGAATTTCAAAATTCTAAATCTGAACACCGTTATGAAATTTTTTTTCCGTTCTTCGGGGTGATATAATTTTTCTAACGGGATGAGTCAATTTTAGGATTAGAATTAAATCTCAATTTCAAAAATTCCCAAAGAAAACTAATATTTTTCAAACCCTATTTTTTCAAAATCCCACCAACATTGAGGTGGCATGGGAGGGAGGTGTTGATCTAGTTGGAGTGACTTGGAATGAAAGTAAAGCTATAATACTAGGATTTAAACAAAGAAATGAAAGTTTTAGGTAGTTTGACTAACTCTTGTTCACTTAACTTGGTCAAACCAACTACGGTTTAACTCAAGGTGATTTTGAAAATATTTATACTCTAAGTTGAAGTTAATTTTAAAGCTTGATAAAGTGGGGAGAATTTGAGTTAACTTATTTGGAATGGTATGGACATAGATCAAACTAGTTTAACCAAATAAAATTCAATGTGATTTAACCCCACATGTGTTTGAATATGTTTGAATTATGAGTTGAAATGGGTTTGTAATCTTGAAGGTTTAAATTTGGTTAAATGTGTTTACTTGACCCATTTGAGGCCTTAAGGGACTACTAGGCTAACCTAGGTTGACTTGGTCAACTAGGTTAACATAGGACATGGGTTTGAACTCAATTGGTTTAAAATGATGAATGGGATATGGTAGACATGGTTTCATAGAATATCCTAAATAGTCAATATGACCATTTAAAACCTTAAAGGGCATTAGGTCAACCTTAGTTGACTTGGTCAACCAGGTTGATCCAAGGGTTGGGTCTGGTTAAATAGGTTTAAAATGATATTTTGAGTCTATTAATGGTAGTCCTAAGGCCCGGGGAAGTCATTTATGTCAAATTGACCTATTGGACCCTTAAGGGGGTTTTGGGTCAACCTTAGTTGACTTTGTCACCCAGGTTGTTGTAAGGTCTAGGTTTAGGCCCAACAAGTTTGGTTAAATATTTTGAGTATGTCAGAGGTAGTCCCATGGGCTGGAGAGATCATTTCAATCAAATTTGCAAGTTCGTTAGGGATGTTAAGCCCTTATGAACACTAAGACAGGGGGTGAATTGATATTTTAAAAAATCTTTCGATAAAAAACACAACCTTAAAATAAAAACTAAGATTCACCACAAAAATCAAAGTGCAAAAAATAAATGCGAAAGAAATAATAAAGAACACAAAAATTTATAGTGGTTCGGTCAGTACGACCTACGTCCACTCCCCGGAGGTGCCCTCCGAGTATTACACTAAACTCAGTGTCTCTCCTTTTTCCCCCACAACAAGGTAGAGAAGCCTATACAAACCTTCTTTCCACCAACACAGGTGAGGCAGAGAACCTAACTCCTTTTGCATCCTCCAGAAGCAGGCAGAGAACCTAACTCCTTTTGCTTCCTCCAGAAGTAGGCAGAGAAACACACTTCTTTTGCTTCCTCCTGAAGCAGGCAGAGAACCTTGATCAGATGCTAAAGTTTAGCTCTCTAGAACCCCCAAGGAACTAAGGGCAACGACTAGAGAAGACGATGATGGTGTTGCAACTTGAGCTTATGAGTTATATTTTTTATGATAATAAATATTATGTCTCACTTTCTATTATCTACCTGCATTTATAATATATTTTTGTTTCTTAGTTTACTAACATTTCAAGATCACAGTGCACCTTACAAGGCTCACATTTTGATAGAACATGTTTTATTTGTAATTTTCATTAATTTATTTCTTGGGTTGTAAGGTTGTTTACTTGCTTGTAACCTTGCTCACTTATTTATATTTTAGATTTCTCTATTTTTACTCGCATCATGTAGGATGATCCAAACATCAGCCTGGATGATCAGCAAAAAATAGAAACTCTAATTAGGGCATCCTGGTTAAGGCATCCACCTTTAAGCTCATCATCCTGGACGATATTAATATCATCCAGGATGATAGGCTCAAATAAAAAAGAATCAACTGTCAGATCTAATTAGGTTTTATTTAGTTTTGGACATCATTCAGGACATCATTTTGGATGATGCAACATAATTATACCTAAATTAATCTGATAATTAAGAAAAGCAATTAAGGCTTGATTGATACAATCACATCATCCTAGACAATCAAAGGATTGGCCAGACGATTAGGTCAAAAACTTTAATTATTCCTAGACGATCACATATCAGACAGCTTCTATTCAGGGTGATCCACTGGATGATATGTGCTGATTTGAACTAATCGTATAGGATGATATACTATCGGCCTGGATGATATGAATAAAAACCTTCTGGTCATCCCAAATAGTCCTGGCTGATTGAGCTTATTTTCTACTGATTATACAGAATGATATTCATATCATCCTAGATGATAATATCGGTTTGTTGCAATTAAGAGTTCATTTGGAGCTCTTCTATTTAAGCTTTACTAAGGTATTTTGTTAGTGTCTTTGGTAGCCATTGAAGCTTCATTCTTCTAAAGGAAATTTGAAGAGAGAGATTGAAAGGGAGACAGGAAAGGGTAGAGTTTGAGAGTGGGAGAAGATCTTTGGAGGGGGTTTCAAGGGAGTGTAGAGGGGGTTCCATACGATTGCTCTGACGAGCTTGCACCTTAGTACCATCAGATTCAAGGCTCATCTTGAGGGAAGTTTTGGGAAGAAGAATATCACTTTGGTGTCAAAGGGCCTAGCTACTCCGCCGCACCGGGGAAGTGGAAGTTATTTTGTAAGGGCTTCTCCGCCTAGTTGTGAGGGCTAAAGGAGAGACATTGAGTTTAGTGTAATACTCGGACGGTGCCTCTAAGGTGTGGACGTTGGTCAAGGTTTGACCGAACAACTATAAATCTGGTGTGTTCTTTCTTTTTATTGCTTATGCATTTAATTTTTGCACTTTGATTTCTATGGTGAATCTTGGTTTTGGATGTGATTGTGTTTTTAGTTAAAGAAGTTTTAGTATCCAATTCACTCCCCTCCTCACTTGGTTAGCCTTGGGACTAGTTCTTAAGGGCTTAACATCCTTAACAAACTTTCTAGTGCTATCGGCGCACTTTTAGATAGATCCTTGCTTGGAGTAACCTTTGTGAACTCCCTCATAAGATCCTCTCTCTTTCCCTTGCTCTCCCTTTCTCTCCCTCTCCTCTTGACTCTCTCAGGATAGAACAACAATAAAAGATAAGCTCTAGGGTAGAATAAAAGCTCTTAAATAGAAGAGTTTCAGAATAGCTCTTATTTTTTATAAACCGACGTTATCATCTAGGATGATATGGATATTATCCTGCACGATCAGCATAAATTTTGCTCAATTATCCTAGATGGTTTTGGACGATTAGGAGATTTTTGGTCATATCATATAGTCTGATAAAATATCATCTTATACAATCAGTACAAATCCTTAAATATCATCCAGATAATCGCTCTGAAAGGATATCTAGATGATGAAAAAATAGCTTGATCGTCCAGGTTAATCTCTCGATCATCTTGGATGATTAGTTCAAATTAGTGAAAATCATTCAAAGCATCGCCCTAAATAAAAGCTGGCCGATGTCAATCATCCAAGAGATCATCCCAGACAATCCTACGATCATCCCGGATGATTTGATCATGCAATCAAATCTTAATTTCTTTCCTTAATTACTAGATTAATTTAGGTATAATTGTGCTACATCATCTAGGATGATGTCCTGGATAATGTCCATAAATAAAGAATACCTAAAAAGATATGGCGTTTGATTCTTTCTTATTTGAGCCTATCATCCCGGCTGATATGAATATCGTCTAGGATGATGTGCTTAACGATGGCTATCGTAATCAGAATGCCCTAATTAAAGTTTCTATTTTTGAATAGATCATCCAACACAATTTATGGATCATCCTGGATGATGTTACCAAAATAGAGAACTTTAACCAACAGACAAAAATTTTCCTCCATGTGTGTGTGTGCAAGGTTACCTAGTATCAGTAAGCACATCATTTATAATAGACTCAAAAAAGAAAAATTACAAACTGACTCAGACCTAATCTATCCAATCTTGAGTTGGCTTGAGCTGTACTTATTCTTGTGGATCTAAAATGCTAGTAGCTAAGGGAGTCATAGAAAAACATGAATGTTTGCTATCATTAAAATTTTAATCCATAAAAACAATTTTGCAATAATCTCCCTCTTTTTTATGATGGCAAACCAAAAAATAATCTAAGCATATCAAGGCAGTTTAATGGAAATAGATCAACCATCCAATAATAGAATCAAACTAGAAAACAAACAGTATAACAAACTACTCACGTTTTCACATCACAAAAAGGAGGAGGAAAGTAAATAGAAACAAAGCAGAGACTAAAAACAAAAATAAACTACAATAAAAAACATAAAAGAAACATACTAATAGAAATACATCCCCTGATCATCTGATGAAAGTGGAGGTGGTGGTGTCATGAAAGTGACTGGAAAGGGTGGCGAACTACTCTCCAAACAAGGCCATATCCTGGTTATACTGGTGCTGCATGCGAATAATGTCCTCAGTATGTTGCTGCTCCTATACAGTATTGTATGCCTCGAAATGAAGCTCCTACTGGTTGAATTAATGCACCAGCTAATCTAGCTAAGAGTGTTGGCAGAGCATAATAGGTGCATGAACAGATGGAGGAGCAGGTGCAGGAGCCTCCTCCTCATCTGCCCCCTGAGCTTCCTATCCCTCGGGTGGAGATAACTACTACGAAAAATATGAAAAGAATTGTTCGAGTAGAAGAAAGGCTGATAGTTGGGTGGGGAAGGATATTGGAATTTGTATTTTGATTCTAGAACATATGTAATGATATGTCCTAAGGCTAGGTTGGGCTTCCTCCTATATCTTGGATCTCAAATAATAGTCAAATGCTCGATGTAACTTAAGATCAGGTCAGTGGCATTAAATTCACGATGGGCCAAAATATAGAAGGTGGTGATTGAGAGAAGTGGAGTAATGTGAACGCGATCACCAGATTTTGGGAGGATAGAGGTGTGAAGGACATGTTAGATTGTCCTAGCATTTTTGAGTAAGGTGCTAGTCTCTCCAACGTGAAAGTGAGCATTGGTGTTCTTTAAGAAGTTGTTGGCTGGAGCCCAATCATAATCAGGATCAAAATAGAGGATATGTAGTTTGTCCCATGTGGTGGAAAGGTATAAAAGTTCTATATAGTCTTGACATATGATCTCGACGAGACGTCGATTTATATTGGATTTGAGAGAAGTAAAAGAAGAATTTATTTAGAGACTAGCAAAGAATTCAAGGGACAGTGAGTGTAAGGAGAAAACACAATGAGGTGTGAGCAAATAGATCAAGTACCGGATATGAGAGAATATTCAGGTTGATAGACCAAGTGATAGTGATTCTTGCCATTTTGTATCTTTGGTAGGTGGCTTGATCATCCGCCTCAGTAAATTGAGGGTCCAGAGTAGCCCTCGAGAAACTCCCTGAAAGATGGCGAGATTGCTTTCTGCTGACCATGATCAAGAACAATATTGGAATAGGAAGTATAAGGCTGAAAGAAGAAGTGGTGTAAGAAATAATGGCTAAAATCCTCAAAATTTAAAGAATCAGCCCGATTGTCCATGACGACCACAAAATCGTTCGAGCAGATTAGGTACATTAATGACATCTAGGCCAATTGCTCAAAAAAGATATCGTATCATCTTAGACAATCTGATATCATCCGGGATGATAAGACATAGGTGATAGTCATGAGGAGTCAAGCCGGATGACCATTGAAAAAGCAGATCGTTCGGGCTGATTAGGTGGATTGTCCAGGATGATGCACAATAATGGATTGTACTGGCTAAATTTAAAAATGTTTAAAACATGAGCGACATGTATCATTCAGGACGAATGGGTAGATCATCCAAGATGACCACCAATAATGGATCGTATCGACCAAATTTAAAGGCTTTAAACGTATTTCCATGTGTTTCATCCAAGATGAATATGTGGATTGTACAGGCCGATTTTCCATAAATTGAGCAAATAATGAATAACATCATCCAGGATGAAAGAGAATCATCCAGGACGATCACAGATGATTGAAACAAAAGTCTATCAGTTCATCCAAGATGATAAAGTATCGTCTAGGACGATCATAAGCAGAAAAAGTCATATGAAACGTTTAGACAGGAATTCAAATTGAGTTGAGCCGATCGTCCAGGATGATATAAATATCATCCAAGATGATGTGACAAAAAGGTTTAAATTCATATGATGGATGGAGATGATCAGAGAAGGCCTAAAAACATAACAACACAGGTAAAAGAGAAAGAAAAATAGAAAAAGAAGAGATAAATAAATAAAATTAAAAAACAAAAGTAATTTTATCATTTTTTTAATTTTTTATTTAAAAATCATGTATGAATAAAATCTCCAAGTGATTGAATTTAAGGACTTATAAGACCAATGAGTTAACATTGATGAAATCAGAAAATGGTAGAATATCCGATCCTGTTAACCCTAGCTCGAACTTCTCTTAGGGCAAAATCGCCTTTTGAAAATAAGAGACCTAACTCAAAATCAACCAATTGGATAAAAAAAGATCCATTCAGACAATGGTTCCAAACAAATATCTTATAGAATAATATATCAAAGTGATTTGTCACAATCATAAAATTTAAAA
This sequence comes from Dendrobium catenatum, assembly GCF_001605985.2. Lineage (NCBI taxonomy): Eukaryota > Viridiplantae > Streptophyta > Magnoliopsida > Asparagales > Orchidaceae > Dendrobium > Dendrobium catenatum. The sequence goes on from NW_021320056.1 coordinate 226,628, forward strand.
TCAAGCCATTGAAAATATCAAGTGACACATGAATTTTTTTAAGATTTAAATGTTTTGAAAGAGAGGGAAGCTTTTCTTTTTGTGGGCTCATTTTATGCCTCTTGTCAATTTGATTGGTGCACTTTGCACATCTTTTGATTTTTGATACACTTTGTGTTTTTGTTTTTTCAATTTTTGGCGATCTTTGAGCATCTTTTATTTTGGCGTCACTGGCCTTTTTTTTTTTTGTTATTTCGCCAAGCTAAATCCCTTTTCAAAACTCTTAAATATTCTTAGTTGTGAGTATATCTTCCAGTTATTAGAGAAGAAAACCTCACTCTCTAGTAAAGGGAAGAATAAACCATAAAACATAATCAAATTCATATGATAAATGCAACAATAAGATTTCAAAGAACTTGAAAGTAATATAAAGTCTTTTGAACATTATATATATAAGATAGAAAAGATATTATTTGCAAAGTCCAGTTGCTAATTAGAGATAGATTTTTGTTTAGAAAAGAAAATTATACCACTAAAAGAGGTTAGAGGGAGGGAAATAATCATCGTTGTTTCTCCCTTTAACTGATTTAGGGATGTTTAGACATTGTCTAAAAAAATCCAAAAACCAAAAAAACTAAGACAAAATATCATTTCAAAGTAAAACAAAAATATTAGAGATGAAACAACTAAAAAATCAACAAACATAAAAAAAAAAATAATAATAATAATCAATAGAGTAGTAAACATGCAATCTAGACTTTATTAAGTAGTAAGTTTAAGCGATTATGAGACGCGAGCCTCCACTGTCCAAGCTCTCACGAGGTCTTTGGTAAGAGCACAACTACAAAAATCATCAACAAACAGATTTAGGAACCCAAACAGGTTTGGGTCCCTTCTTATGAAAAGAAGAATGCAATGTATGTGTGTTATGCTATGAATCATGAAATTTGGGTCTTCACACCCAATGTGTACTATGGTGAATAGTGCAAGTGTGTGAAACATGTCCTAGCATACCACATGAAAAACATCTAACTCCAGGAAAAGGATTTACTAATTTATTTGGGTTATAATGCCTCTTCCTAGGTTTTACTTTTGGTCTTCTGTTGATGTATTCCAATTTCTCTCAAGTGTATTCAATTTAGCTTTAAACCTCAAGTTAGCACTTTTTAAAGCTATATTATCAACTCTCAAATTGTGCTCCCTATGATCAGATTTATCAATGTATGTCTTAAAATCATATTCAAGTGAGGTGTAAGATATTTTTAATGAATCATGCTCAATAACTAACTCAGAGTGCTTTTTATTTAGTTCATCAAACTCATCAAAGACAAGTTATTGCTATCAATTTGGAGGTGATCTTTAATCAAAACTTCATGCTCTTTTTATAAATTCAAAAACTCCAATTTCAAACTAGTATGCATTTTCTTAAATTTCTTATATGATGCATGAATTCTCTGACAAATTTTAAGTAATTGATCATTGATTATTTGTCATACCTCTTCTTGATTAGATTCATCAGGATGATCATCCATTAAGCACAATTTTATTATCTCCTCTTCAGCTTCAGTATAAGATTAGTTAGATGCAGAATCTTCCTAGAAAGCTTTTTGGTACTGCTTCTTATCCTTCCTGTATTTGGGTTTCTTCTCACCCTTTTCCTTGCTTGGGTGCTCCTTAAGTATAGGTCAATTAGCTTTAACATGTCCGGACTTCTTACATTCAAAGAAAATAACATCAGAAGAACTTTTATAATTTTTCCTATCCTTATCTCTTTTCCACTTCTAATGATACTTATTATTCTTCCTTAAAAAGCTTTTAATTTGCCAAGAGATGAAGGTAACATCATCATTTTTATATTCGAAAGAATTAGTGTCTGTGTTGTTAGCTTTTAGTGCAGCAGTTTTCTCCTTCTTTTTCTCACTTGCATTAAGATTTATTTGATTCACCCCTTGCTCGTTAGCAATGAGTGATCCAAATAAATTATCAATAGAATAAGTATTTAAATATTTAGATTTAGTAATTGCAGTGATCTTAGCATCAAAAAAAGAAGGCAAGCATCTCAAAAATTTATTGACCCTTCATAATTAGTTAGCTCTCTTCCTAAAGCTTGCAATGAGGTGACAATTTGAGTAAACCTTGTATACATTTCAGAAATTGATTCATAAGATTTCATACAAAACAATTTGTAGTCATGCAATATAATATTCAATCTAGATTGTTTAACTTCATATGTTCCTTCATAAGTTACATACAATCTATAACAAATTTCTTTACCAGTTTCATAAGTTTAAACACGCATATAATCTTCATATTTCGAAGCACACAAAAAATAGTTCAAGCATTTTGCATTAAGTTGTGCTAAATCTCTTTCATCAAAATTTCATTCTGTAAAAGGAATTTTAATTTTAATGTCATTAAGTTCACGAGAAGGTGGTGTATAACCTTCTTTAACAAGCATCCACATACGATAATAAAGAGATTGTAAAAATGTTGCCATGCGAGTTTTCCAAAAATCAAAATGAACATTCAAATAATGATGGATGTGTAATTGAATAACCTTCCATTGTGTTACAATTACCAAAGTTAGCCATGAATCAAAATTCAAAAAGTTTTCAAACTTAATTTTATGAATCCCGCTTTGATACCACTTAAAAAATCTTTAGGGATATTAAGCCCTTATGAGCAAGTTCCAAGGCTAACTAAGAGGGGGGATGAATTTGTATTTTAAAAAATCATTCGATAAAAACAAAACCTTAAAATAAAAATCATGATTCGCCATAGAAATCAAAATGTGGAAAATAAATATGGAAGTAGAAAAAAAGAACAAAGAAATTTATAGTGGTACGATCAACATGACCTACGTCCACTCCCTAGAGGTGTCCTTCGAGTATTGCACTAAACTCAGTGTCTCTCCTTTTTCCCCCACAGCAAGGTGGAGAAGCCTATACAAACCTCCTTTCCACCAACCCAGGTGAGGTAGAGAACCATACTCCTTTTATTTCCTCCAGAATCAGGTATAAAACCTAACTCCTTTTGCTTCCTCCAGAAGCAGGTAGAGAACCTAACTCCTTTTGCTTCCTTCTGAAGCAATGAGAGAACCTTGATCAGATACTAAAGTTTACCTCTCTAGAACCCCCAAGGAACTAAGGATGATGATTGGAGAAGATGATGATGGATCCTTGCTTGGAGCAACCTTTATGAACTCCCTCACAAACTCCCCCTCACAAGATCCTCTTTCTTTCTCTCCCTTGCTCTCCCTCTACTCTTGGCTCTCTCAGGTTAGAATAGCAGGAAATGATTAGATCTAGGGTAAAATAAGAGCTCTTAAATAGATCTGTTTTGGAATAGTTCTTATTTTATACAAACCGACTTTATAATCAAGGATGATATGGATATCATCCTGAACGATCAGCATAAATTTCACTCAATCAGCCCAGATGATTTTTGACAATCAGAAGATTTTTGATCTTATCATCCAGGCTGATAAAATATTATCCTGTATGATCAGTACAAATCCTTAAATATCTTCCAGACAATCACTCTGAAAGGATGTCTAGACGATGAAAAATAGCTTAATTTTCTAGGCCAATCGCATGATCATCCTGGACGATTAGTTCAAATCCATGAAAATTATATAGAGCATTACCCTAAAAAAAAGATGGTCGATGTCAATCATCCAAGAGATCATCCTGGACGATCCTGCATCGTTCAGGATGATGTGATCGTGCAATCAAACCATAATTGCATTCCTTAATTACTAAATTAATTTAGGCATAATTATGCTACATCGTCCAAGATGATGTCCTATATGATATCCAAATATAAAGACACCAAATAAATATGGAGGCTAATTCTTCTGATTTGAGCCTTTTGTCTTGGCCGAAATGAATATCATCCAGGATGATGTGCCTAATGATGGCTACCTTAACTAGGATGCCCTAATTAGGGTTTTTTTGAAAAAATTGTCCAGGATGATTTTTGGATCATCCTGGACGATGTTACCAAACTAGAGAACTCTAACCAACAGATGAAAATTTCCCCCCATATGTGTGTGTGCAAGGTTACTTAGAATCATGAACCACATCATTTATAATAGACTCAAGAAAAGAAAATTACAATCTAACTCAGGCCAAATCTACCCAATCTTGAGCTAGCTTGAGTTGTATTTGATCTTGTGGACCTGAAATGTTAGAAGCCAAGGCAGTTGTAGAAAAATATGAATGTTTTCTACCATCAAAATTCTTATCCATAAAATCAGGTTTGTAACAAAATTGACTATTTAGACCCTTAAAGAACTATTTGGTCAACAAAGGTTGACTTGGTCAACCAGGTTAATATAGGGTCTTGGTTTGGGCTTGACATGTTTGGTTAACATTTGAAATCTAGTGAAAGTGAAATAATATAAAGAGGAGGCCATTTGGATTTAAATGAGTATTGAAACCCCTAAGGGATATTTTGGTCAAAATTGGTTGAGGGCTTGAGTCCCATGTGCTCCTAATGGTGATAATGATGCATTAGAAGAGGTTTAGAAGCTTGATTTGAATATGCCATGTTGAAGTTTAAAAAAAACTCCAAATTTGCAAGAAGGGGCATTTTGGTCATTTTGACACCTGGTCAACTGAGGGTCAAAGTGAGTCCACCAAAATGCAATTTTCTGCTCAACATATCATGATCAAGGGTCTGGATATGGCTAGAGGATTTAGATAAGTTTCTAACATTCAATTCCACTGGATGGCAGGTCTAGTGGCATAGACTATAAATTTTTAAAGGTTTTATAGCCTTTGAATTTTAATTTATACTTTATGGTTAGATGCCTCAAATTTAGCTCAAATTAGGAGGGTAGACCCTATGGAAATGCTTAATAAATATGTGATTTATAGATCATGAATTTGGGGATCATTGATAAGGGTTTAAAGTTTTTTAAAAAAATTACTTAAAATGGTCTCAGGGACCAAGCCTTTTAGCGTTGGATTTTGATCTAGATTTTGCAGTTTTGAGCTAGATTTTTGATTTAAATGATTAAATTAGAATTAACCAAGTCAATTATAATGAATTAAATTATTTTTAATGATTGGATAAGGTTGAAGCTTGCTTCAAGATTAATTTGAAGGTTGGATTGTGGTTTGAATTGGAGTTAAAATCTTTAAATGTTTGAAGTCTAGATAGGTTTTAAAGTATGGGCTTAATTTTAATTTGGATTGATCTAAGATCTAAATTAATCTTAAGGTCTGGATAAAACCTAGGTTCTGGATTAATCTTGATTCTTGATAGATTTAGGGTCTAGATAAATCCTAGGGTTTGGATTCATCTAGGGTCTTGATAGATCATATTGGCTAGATCGATCTTAGTGACCTCATATAAAAATAAGGTCAATAAATGGACCCCTAATATGTATAGTAGAATAAAGTTCTACTGCATATATTGGCATTGATCAAATTGAAAGGTCAAGTCTAGAGTTTTTATTATAAGGAAGGGTAGAAATCTAACCATAAGGAATTTAGTTTAAATTGATAATAGGGTAGTGCCAAGAAAGGTTTACTTTTCAATTAGTAGATCTATTCCTAAGCAAAGGGAATACCAAATCCCTAAGGAAAACGAAGCTTGATTTTGGAATTTGAAATTAAAATTACAACTAGGATGGTGGCACCGAGGGCATTCTCTACCACTAATAGATCTAATCCTAAGGATATAAAGGACCTAACCTAACAAAATGAAGATTAAATGATTATATATGAAGGAAAAACTCCTAATAACAAAGGATCAAGTCTAGGTTTAAAATTAGGAAGGTGCCACAGAGGGTGTGATCAATCACTAAGGGATTTAAAATAGAATGGGGAATCTATTCCTAGAAAAAGAAACTAGGATGGTGCCACGGAGAGCGAGCTTTATCACTAGTAGATCTATTCCTAAGGAAAAAAGGCATGATGATATATATATATATGTGTCCTTAAGTAAAAGAGAACTAGAGGATGTGTTGTGGACCTCTTAAAGGACACCACTACAGAGTGCAAGGTATACGACTGTACCACCCTGAGAGATAGAAATGATCGCAAGCTTCAATGCTATTTTCGAGTGGGCCAATGGAAGGGCATATTAGATCATATATACAATCAACCATTAAGGTTAGCGACTTTCACCCACGCACCTCATTGGACGATAATATGCATAACCTGATCAGTGTCATGGGATTTCCCCGACGTGATACATTAGCTCGAGTGGGGTTTATTTGTTGTGGAATTTCTTTTCCCAGAGATGCAATCCCCCATGGTTAATTACATCTCAGACCGAAGCATAAGAATACTCTCAATTAATGATTTGATATTATTTTATGCCAAAGAAAGGATTGGCATAAATGGCGAAGATAAGGAAATCCTTCTCAAAGGGAAGAAAGGTTCAAGTGGCTTAGTTAACTTGCACAGTTCACACAGACATCCGGAGGGACTAAGGTACCGAGTAGAGAAAATGAAACAAAACACTCAAAGCATACAGAGGGAAAGGATGGAAGTGGCGTCATCCATGTGATGCAGATAGGTAGGAATTATAGTTTTTGAAGAAAAAGAACTTACCCACCGATAAGTCGTACTACGAGACACCGAGTGTAGTAGCCTTAAAATCCTAAATCTAATATGGTCTTAGTGTTCTACACCCAACAATAACACCAAAGTCATAGCTAATGCATATAGGCTTATATCCTATCAGAAAGGGAAAGCTAGCTAACCACCTAAACTCATAAAATCCATGTTGTACAGTCTTTATGAAAGATGGATAGGTAGATAAATTTTTGGAAGTTGGTCCAACATCTAGAGAGTTTTCTAATTGGCCCTAGAATTATATAGGGTGAATGCTCCTAGAGCTAATGTAATTAAATTTTTGATTAAATTAGTTTCTAATGCAATACATTCTACTTTGAAAGTACACCAAATCATGAATGCTTGAAAGTTAAAAAAAGGATTATAAAAATAATTTTTTTAGAAAGATTGGGCCTCCCCAGGTTCGACACTTCTTTCTCGTAGGCCAAATTATCTGGACTCTACCCGCAGGCGGGGAGGTGTGTTATAGAAAGGAGGGAGAGAATGCATTAATATGCATGTGACCTTGAATGATTTTGGCTATTTCTTAGGTCATTAAGTTTCTATGTTATTTAATTCCTAAAATATTAAATGTTAATTACAAGTAGAAAAAGGTTTTAGTCCTTAAAGAGCCTAGCGAAATCAGGCCAAGCACATATAATAAAGAAACAAAAGAAAAATAGGAAATTTTTACTGTGCAAAAAATGTAAACTCATCAATATAAATCCACAAAGTAAAAAAATTCTAAAGTTCATGGCAAGTGTTGTATAAGTATAACCCAGGTCTGTATAAATGTAATGGTGGCTAGGCCCCACTAATTCTACTGAATGACGCAAATCTTAAATGCCAGGCATTTTTTTCTTCAACTCTTTGCCTTCAGGTGATTCATCCTTCTCCAGATCTTATCTCTTCAAATTATCTCTTTTTAGATCACCCTCCTTTAGATCATCTTCATAGGGTTTATCTTCCAGAACAATACCCAAATGACTAAAAAATTCACTATGAATGACCTTTCTTTTTATCTTTGGGTGCTAAGTGTTTGAAATGCCTCACTTTTAAAACAATTTCACAACTCAAAATAAATTACAACAAATTACATTATGAAAAAAAAAAATCTAGACTCAGACTGAACCTGTAGGGTTATACTAAGAAAACATCCCAAGCAATTTATATGGCACCATCCAAGCAGTTAATATTTATGCAGAAATTTAAACACGCTTGGCCATGCTCTTTTAATTTTATAGGGGACTAAGTAGTCTCTAGAGCATCTGCAGAAAATAACATTAGTTTTAAAGCTTAATTATTTTTATCCCCTTTATTTTAATACTACATGAGTATGGCCACATGCATAAGATTAGATAAGTAGCAAAAGCATCATATCCCATGGGTGATCTATCTCACATATCACATCATAAGCAGAGTATTGGAAATATAATAATAAAATAAACAATCATCATAACAAACTAGAGCGATCAAATCAATTAACACTTATGCCACATACAATCACATCACACCATAGAAGCAAAAAAAGTAAAACATCGGCCGTAAACCTAGAGTTAGAAGTGGTGTCCTTAGAAATTCTATATGTGTATAGTAGGGTTGTGTGGCTTTGGATAGGTCCTACGTAGGGTAGTTAGTTCAAGCTGCCACAAGTTCAATTTTGTTAAAGGTCTGTAAAAAAACTTAAGTTAAGGTATAAATATTAATAGATTATGGTCTATTTAGTTAATTTAATTTACGGATCCAGTTTAATACTTAGGGTGGTAATCTTAGAAGTTTAAATTTTCTTAATAGATATTAGAAGGTCCAGGGTCCTCCTATATGCTAGGTTTAGGGGTGGTGGGGGGCTAAGGTCACAATTAGAAATGGGCTAGGTTTTGTGGTTCTAGAATTTTAGTTAAATATTAGTCCCTAAGGGGAGCATTTAGGCTTTGATTTTGCTTGATTTGGAATTTCTAAGCCAAGTTATGAATTTTGGAAGTTTCAGGCAATTAAGGAATTAATAAAATTATTTAATGAGGGACACTTTTGGGGTTTTGATCCCAATCCACTCTAAACCTCTTGGAATTACCCCTAAAGGTCATGAATGACCTAAAGTGGTGTTCCCGAGTGTTTGGGGAAAATTTAGAATTTTTAATAAATTTTAATTTTTTAATTTATGCATAAAAGATTTTTTAATCAGGGTAAATTTAAGGTTTACATTGAAGTTCAATACAAGGACACTAATTATATGAGATTAAGGGTTTAATTCTTAGGAGTTATTGGTCTTACAGATAATTTTCTAAATTAAAATGGATTTAATAAAATTTTTGTAAGTTATTAGGGCCTAATTATAAGTTAAATTAGGGTTTGTTAATTAAGCAGTTTAAAGGCTCCTAAAAATTTCTTGTAGGTTTAGGATTTCACTAAGTTTAGGTGTTTAAAGTTTCATGTCAATCAGGGAACTATCATAACTTCTAAAATTTTTCTAAGTTCACTAGATGGGTCCTTAACTATTATCCTTAGGGTGTCGCTATGTTAAGTAGGTTTGAATAAAGTTTTTAACTAACCCTTGCGATAACATGCATGGAATGCATAAAGAAAGTAAACACACCAATCCAGATCTTGGAGGGCCTAAGCTAAGTGCTCGTGCGTCCTACACATGCAAAAGATGACAAAAACAAGAAGCAAGTGCTGTTAATAATACGATTAGTGGATGGTTGGAGCCAAATCACCCACTGGTCCTTCACCCATGAATGCTATTCATAATCATAATCTATGTTTAGAATTTCATCAAGTGGATCTCCCAAAATTAGGGATTTAAAATATAGATAATTTCAAAATAGTTTAAAATACACATACCAAGTACACTTATTTTTGGAAAATAATGTATTTAAAAATAGTTTAATATATGGGAATACATAACTATAAGAGAGATCTACTGGTCACCCAAGTGAGGATTTGAAAAGGTTTGAAAGTAATTTTTTATTTCAAAATAATTAGGCTACTAATTATTTAAACAACCTTTTAAAAATTAAGTAATCGAATAATACGAGAATAATATAAAAAAAGTAAGTTTTGATATTTGAAAATATTTTTAAATTAAAATAGATAAATTTTTGGAAAAAATTGAAGTATTATAAATCAAAATACGATTTAAAATGAATTAGATACTAATTTTTAGACCTAAAGCAACTTAACAAGTGTATTTTAGATAATTTAAAGTAATTAACACTTAAAGATAATTATTAAATTAAACTAAATTAAGTGTTAAAGTTCCAAAATTAAAAAAAATGATTTAAATAAATTTTTGTCAAATTTTCAAAATTTATTTAAATTTAATTTCAATTAAGTATTAAGTAATATTTGAATAATTAATTAATATATAAAAAGAAATTAAAATATTTAAAATATAACTTAAATTAAATGTACCTTCAAATTAAATTAGTTTTAATAAAATATTTTATTATTTAACATATTTTAATATAAAAAAATGAAAATTAGAAAAATATTCAATAAAAATTGTATTTTTATTTTAAAATAGTTCATTATAATTGTTTAAAAAACATTAGTAAAAAAAAACATTTAAAAGATATTTAAAAAATGATTTTAAAATAAAGAGAAAAATGGCGGTGCCACGCGGCGGCCTCTGGTTCGTGGGCACAAATTTATGGCATCGGCAGGGCACGTGGTCAGCACCGTACGTACGCCGTCTGATTCCCCATGGTTTAGGATGAATGGTCCATGCAGCGGCAAACCAAGATCAGAGTAGTGGATGCACTACTTAGCTTTTGATTAACTGTGGTTTGGCAAGATACAAACTGTTGATAAGAGAAATCAACAGTTCAGATCCTGCAGGGTTTGAAGCTAGAGTTACCCGAAACTTAACTTGAAAAAGGGATCGTTCTCACAAACTATTGGACCATTCAATTTGAAATTTTAAACATGTGATCCACAGATGAAGAGCATTAAAGGAAAATTAATTTTCTATTCTAAAATGAAATATCCTAAACTCTTATTATATCTAGGTGTTTCTAACTAGGTTTTGGGTTTTACATCATTCCAATAGATAGATTCAGTAGATCTTGGAAGTTCTGAGCTTGTAGATTGTCCAAGTTTAATCCCCTAGAAGACTTTAGGGGTTGGGAACCTCTAGATCATCCACTCTAGGCCTTGGAGTGTTTTTAAGCAAGGGTGGCAAGAAATTGATTACCGGAAGCCTTGACCTTTGGTCGTTGACTTAGAGGAAGTGGAGGGAGTATAAGAGGTCTCTCACATAAGAGATCTTGGGCTATGGAGGCTTGGAGAGCGTGAAATAGCTAAAAGATTCATAAAATACCCTAATCTCTCCAATTTATAGCCTTATGGTTATAACCAACGACCAAGATCAAATCTATGATCAATTAGGAGGGAAGTTAAACTCAAATGGTTGTGGTTTGAGTCAAGGGAGCGTTAGAAAACAATTTGATGCATTAAGAGGGATTTAAATGAGCCTAAATAGGTTAATTTAACCATAGGAAGTCCATGGATGACCAAGTCATGGGTTGACTTGGTCAACCAAGTCAAGGATGTCTAAGGGATGATGGTTTGAGCCAAAAATAGGTTTGAAAGGGATTTGAAATTAATTTGGGCTCAATTAGGCTAATCGAGTCAACCAGGGTTGACCTGGTCAACTAGGTTGACACATGGCTTAGGTTTGGGCCCAATATGCTGGGTCTGACCCTTGGATCCCAATGGAGGAGTGAATTGAGCCCAAGAAGCTCTGAATTGGATTTAAAATTGAAAGGAAGGGAATTGGGTTAATTTGGGTTAACTCAGGTTGACCTAGTAAACCAGGTTGTCCTAGGGACTGGGTCTGAGCTCAACAGACTAGGTTAGACCCCCTAAGTATAGGGGAGGTGGTCTTGGGGTATAGCTTGGTCTGTTTGACAAGGTTAACCCCCTTGACCAGGGGTGTAGGACTAAAGGAAGGTCAATAAACATACCTATAACAGGGGCAAGAATCAAATTAGTAAACCAAGTGTGTTAGAGTTGACCAAATGTGACAAGCAGCATAAAGCTCATAAGTAGAAGATCACCAAAAGGTAAATAAGTAAGGGGGATGCTATCCTTGTCCTTCCCCGTCGTAAGGGCAGATCCGAGGAGAGAACAAAGGGAAAGGGGGTTGCCTTACATCCACCTGACCATATCAAAATAATGAATTTGAGAAAACTCAATGTTCACCTGACCATAACGTAATAGTGAAACAAAGAGTGAAAGAAGTAAAGTAAAGAGCACCAGCATAATCTCATTAAAGGTGCAAGGTGGGGCATTCCATCTATTTGCCCCACTTTCATAAGGGCAGAATGGAGGGGAAAGCGGAGGTAAAGTGTACCAACTACCTTCCTGTCAATATCAAAATAACATGATATAAAGTAAAAGGGGTTTTCATTCACCTGACCATATCAAAATAGTGAATGGGGGCCTAGATAAAAAGTAAACCAAATATCAACTTGACCTTATCAAAACACCAGGATATAAGGTGAATGAGGTGGTGAAGAATGCCTCTAAGGAGCTCTATCAGTCTCTCTCAGCTTGGTAAGGTTTAACATCTACCTGACCATTTCAGCTTAGTAAATGAGGAATGGTCTTAATACTCACTTGATAATTTCAAAATAGTAAGTATGCCTCGCAGTAACCCTATTGGGCACCCCACTGGGTAAGTAAGTAAACTAACTACTTACATGACCATATCAAAATGGCATGACAGAAGATGAAAGGTTCTCATGTTTATCTGATTATATCAAAATAGTGAATGGGGAGCCTTAGTAAAAATAAACTAACAATCTGTCTGACCTTATCAAAACAATATGATAGAAGGTGAAAAAGGTGGTGAGGAATGCCTCCTAGGGGCTCTATCGAGCTCTCTGAACCAGGTAAGGATGACCGATAATATCAACCTAGCAAATTAAGAAGGACTACGTACTCACTTACTCTATTCAAAATAGTGAGTAAAGAGTCAGGGTTTGATTCTTGCCTGATCATAATAGGACATCGGTGAGGAAGGCCTCCTAGGGACTCTATCGGGCTCTCTCAACCAAGTCAACTTTAACACCTGCCTAACTAGAACGATGAAGCAGATGAATAAGGGCTCAAAACTCACGTGATGCTTTCAAAATAATGAGTAAAAAGTCAGGGTCTGATGCCTGTCTGATCAGAACAGGACAACAGGGTAAAAAGGGTGGTGAGAAATGCCTCCTAGAGACTCTATCGAGCTATGTCAATTAAGTAAGCTTAAACACATACCTAACTAGATCACTGTAGTAAATAAGGAATGGATCAATACTCACTTTATACTTTCATAAAAGTTAATAAAGAGTCAAGATTTGATGCCTGCCTGATCACAATAGGACATCAGAGTAAAAAGGGTGGTAAGGAATGCCTTCTAGGGACTCTGTTAGGCTCTCTCAATCAGGTATGTTTCAATACCTACCTAACTAGATCAATGCAATAGGTGAAGCAGGGATCAATACTTACTTGATCCTTTCTTGATAGTGAGTAAAGAGTCAGGGTATGATGCCTGTGTGATCATAATAGGATATCAGGGTAAAAAAGGGTGGTGAGGAATGCCTCATAGGAACTATGCCTAGCTGTCTCAACAAGGTAAGCTTCAACACTTGCCTAACCAGATAAGTGCAATAGATGAAGAAGATCTTAATGCTTACTTAATCCTTTCAAAAAAGTGAATAAAGAGTTAGGGTTTAATGTCTACCTTATCATAATATGATATCAGGTTAAAAAGGGTGGTAAGGAATGCCTTCTAAGCATGACAATTATAGTGAGTTTTGGATTGTATGTAATAAAAGAATGCTTCTCTCTTAAAAAAAGGGTAAATATATCTTTAACACTAAGGCTAGGAAGAAAATTATGTGGTTACATAGCTTTATAGTAGAAATTAGCAAAGGGCTAAGGTATAGTAAATTATATAATGATAGCGCGAATAATCTTCATCTAGCTAGAATGCAAAATGTTATGCCAAGATGAAACTTATCCACCTTCCATATCAATTTATTCATTTACTCATAGAAGCTGATCAATTGTTTTTGGAGAAGTTATACATAACTCAGAATTATATAAACATGTTGATGAAGACACTGATAGATGATAAATAGAAGTTATGTTTATTGCGGGCTAGAGTTATAAAGTTTTCATCTTAGCATTGTACGGATATCCAACACACAAACAAGAGAGAAATAAAAAAACTAGGATTTTTACGTGGAAACCCTGGAAAAGGAAAAACCATGGGGCCATGCCCAGTTGAGAGAATTCCATTAGTGTTTGCTTGAAGTATAAGAGGCTGATTTACCCTTATAATTTAGGACGATCAGATTACAATAATCAACTCCTTGGTTACAATCAAGAATTTGATAGTCGATGATGTTGGGTAATCAGGTGGAATACCAAAGTCACTTGAAAATCAGATAGAACTCTGATGTTACTTGGTAGTCACACAGAATTCTAGTATTACTTGGAAGGTATGTAGAATTCTGGTGACCCATGGAAGTCAAGGAGAATTCCTGTGTTACATGGAAGTTGGGCAGAATTCTGGCATACGGTGGAATTTGGGCAAAATTCCGGTGTCCCGTGGAAGTCGAGCAGGATTTCGGCATCCCGTGGAAGACAGGCAGAATTTCGACTTCCCGTGGAAGTCGGGAAGAATTCTGGCGATGATTGAGGAGGAGTTTCTTCCTTCCCTCCCTCCTTTTCTTCTTCTTCTCTTCTTCTTCTTGCTTGGGTACCCTCTCAAGAGAAATGAGGGGCTATTTATAGTTATTTGAAGATGGCATGACCCATAAATAAGAGGATCAAGGGAAAACGTGGAGTAGTTCGAATGGACAGTTGATATTAAATCCCTTGATCATGGACTATTTGTCAGACATTTGAAGGTCTTAATGATATCAAAATTTAGTGATCTTGGGTTCATTGGATTCATCATGTTGAGCTTCTTAATTTTACTATAAGAATGTCATGTTTTGAAACCGTTTAGTAATCCAAATAGGGGTTTGAACCTTCCAACATTGCTTCAAGTCTTTGATTTAGACTCATTTGGGGTCGGTTTTAGTTGAATTTGGTGTCATTGGGTTTGTATTTTTGAAAAGCTCAGTTTGACTATAAGTTTGTTGAAATCAGAGTTTAGATAATCCAAGGTTTAATTTTTTAAGCTTCCAACTTTATTTTGCCTCGAGATTCTTACTTGATCAAGATAATTTTTGATGATATATCAGTTATCCCCTTAATAATGGATGTCGAGGTTCCAGGAGTCCAAAAATATGTGTCACAAACGTTGGAGAATTTTTATGTGATTTGAAATCTGATATTTCATATATAAGCCCCAAATGGCTTTAAAAGAGCTAAAATAGATACCATAACATCAAAAAATGGTCACAGGGACCCCAAAAACATTCGATTTGGCATGTCCAGGCAAAAAATTTGACTCGAATTTGTGAACGTAGCCGATCCGCCCGAACCGGCCAGTCAGCCGCTGTCACCACCGACGGCGTCAGAATTGTGCGCACGACACTCCAGGCCCACGCTTTTGGCTGTCCCGCACCCCTCTTGGCCCGTGCCAAGCCTGCATGGTGTCGTGTGCCTTTTAGCTGGTGGGTAGCAGTTCGCCACTAGTGGTTTTGAAATTGCCAACTTTTTTTTTAACTGAAAATTCTCCAAAAATTCAAAAAAAAATCTGGAATATTTCGAAACCAGTAAAAATGCTATAAATACCCCCCTAGGGCCAGGGGGAAACTTTCACCTTCTTCTTTCTTCTCCTTCTGTCTTTCTTATAATTGAGGCCTTATGTTGTTTTATGTAAGTGACTTTCTCTACTTAACCTAGTGCCCCTCCTCTTATATAGAAGTTGGAATTTTCCCGGTCTTTCTTTTCTTTCTCTCCTATTTTTCTTCTTGCTCTAGAGGCTTTTTACTATTTTTTTTGTAAGTTACTTTTCCTACTTAAATTTAGTACTCCTCTTTAGTATAGAAGTTGAAATGGGTGATCACACATCCACAAAAGTTCCCCCGGCCAAAGAAGATTGCCTTATTGCCCGATTTGACGATTTAAAAAAGACTCATAAGACGACCAAAACTGATGATGTTATCTCCACTGTAACTGGTGATTCTTTGATTGCTTTTAGGAAAAAAATTATATTTTCCTAATGATTTGGTGATGAAGGTGCCGACAAGGTCTGATCACTCTCGTTTTCCTCCTCTAGAATTTGTGACGGTACATGAATTTAGTTTGCGAGTAGGGCTACGATTTCCATCATCTTTTGATTTGACTGATATTTTTAAGATCTGTAAAGTGAGTTTGTCCCAACTTTCTTATAGAGCCATGTCAATCATAATGGGATTAACCGTATTTTTTTGAGGTTGTGGAGCGTTCCTATCTTACAAATGCCTTTCTTGGATTGATCATCTTATTAGTGAAAGGTAGGGTTGTATCTCTTTTAGATCTAGGTGGTTGGATATTCATACTCGAGATCCATCAAAAGGTTGGATTAGTGCCTTCTTTTTTATGCAAAATGACTGGAATCTCTTAGAAAAATGAGCAAAATTAAAGGAGTTATCCATTCCCCTACATATTGGAGCAGAAGATATATTAAAGATACTCAAACTTTCTAATGTTGACTCCCTTCATTATGAGGTGCATTATTTGAACAGATATATAGATGAAGAATATTTATTTAAGGTGAGATTATCTACTCAAGAAGGAAGATTACATGTACAAATGCTAAAGAAGTTGGTGAAAGTTCTAAAGGCTGTTACCCAACCTTCAAAAGTTACTTCTAAATAACCAGGGAGTGAGGGTGATCAGCGGGCATCCAAAAAGTAGGTGGAGGAAATTTTGATAGTCACTAGTAAAGGTCATCATATCTCTCCATCTAAGTCACACATTCTATAAACTATTTTAAAACATTAGTGTGTTGGTTGTCAATGAAAGTGCTCAGATGATACTAGAAAGTGCTCTGATACCACTTGAAAGTTCATTATGGATGTTAGGCCCTATGAACTGGCCCAAAGCTAATTAAGAGATAGAGGTGAATTGGTAATAAAAAATTTATCAATCAAAACACAAATCAAAACCAATATCACCACAATAAAAACCAAAGTGCGAAAATTAAATGCAAAAGTAATAAAGAAAGTACACACCGGATTTATAGTGGTTCGGTCAAACCTTGACCTACGTCCACTCCTTGGAGGCACCCTCCAAGTATTGCACTAAACTAAGTGTCTCTCATGTAGCCCCTACAACTAGGCGGAGAAGCCCTTACAAAATCACTTCCACCTTCCCCGGTGCGGCGGAGTCGTCGGGTCCTTTGACACCAATGAGATCTTCTTCTTTGGTGAACTTCCCTCGAGGCAAGCCTCGAATCCGATGGTATTCAAGTGCGAGCTTGACGGTGTAACCATGTGGAACCCCCTCCACACTCCCTTGAGTCCCCCCTCACAGGATCTTCTCCCTCTCTCAAACTCCACCCTTTCAATCTCTATCTTCAAGTTTCCCCCAAAAGAATGAAGCTACAATGACTGCCAAAGACACTTACAAAGTGTCATGTCATAACTTAAATAGAAGATCTAAAAATGAGCTCATTAATGCAAGTTGCAGATATTATCGTCCAGGACGATAGGCATATCATCATGTACGATGACTACAAATTCAGCTCATTAGCCCAAGATAATTTGGGACGATCAAAATAAAATTTGTTACATCGTCCTGGCCAATCTCACGATCGTCCCAGATGATTAGTTTAAAACCAATTTCAATCATCCTGATCATTGCCCAGAATAGATTTTGGCCGATGTAAATCATCCAGGAAATCGTCCTGGAAAGTCCTACGATCTTCCCGAACGATGTGATCGTATCAATCAGCCATAAATGCTTTCCAAAGATACCAAATCAATTTAGGCATAATTAAATTAAATCATCCTAGATGATGTTTATATCATCCTGGCTGATTTCCTAAAATAATGTATACCTAAACTGATCATGGCGGCTGATTCTTTCTAAATTGAGCTTATCGTCTTGGCCGATACAAGTATCATCCAGGCCGATCAGCTTATGACGGCTTCCTTAATGAGGATGCCCTAATTAGGGTTTTTGCTTTTGGACCGATAGTTCAGGACGATATAAATATCATCCCGGACGATGTTACCAAAAATAGAAATCTTTAGGGAATAACAGAAAATCTTCCAAGCTACAAATCATCAGGAGCCACGCAAAATACAATAGACACAAGAAAGGAAAAAAGTGTACAAACTGACTCAAACCTAGTATACCCAATCTTGAGCTAGTTCCAAATTGCAGTCTGATCGTGTGGACCTGAAATGTTAGTAAAAAAAGCCGTCATAGAGAAATAAGAATGTTTGCTATCATCAAAATCATAAACCATAGATCCACAACAATCTCCCCCTTTTTTATGATGGCAAATATTTCAATTTGAATTTTCAAAAAGTAAACACACTCTCCTAATCTCTCCCTCACTAGAATAAAACTTTAAAAACTAGGGGAGATAAAAATATTTTTGTTGTTTTAAAAAAAAATTTAAAAAAAGAGATACAAACAGTACAAAAATTCAACAATACGTTCTCCCCTTTTGACATTATCAAAAAGAGAGGAGGCACAAACAAAAAATAAAATGAATAAAAGACAAAAAACGTTCCCTGATCTAGTGAAAAAATAAATATTCTTAAAATGAGAAGTTACCTCTTTGTTTTAATAAAAAATTTAGTAGAATTGGATTGAAAACGCATAGCCCAAAAAAAAGTTAGAAATTCAGAATTTGATAATCCAAACTCAAGTTCTTTAAAAAGGCTCAAAAACTTTTTAATTCAATATCTAAATCAAGGAATAAATTAGAAAAAGAAACACTAATTTTTTAAAACTTCTTTCATAAAATATATCTAATAGAAGATTAATGCACGAATTGTTGATTCAGGAATAATGTTTTTTTTAAATAAAGTATCGAAAGTATCAAGGATTTTCTTAAGCTTTTAAGAAGTACAAGAATGGTAAGCATTAAATTTTATGGGCTCATTTTATGCCTCTTGTCAATTTGAATGGCGCTCTTTACACATCTTTTGATTTTTGATACACTTTGTGTATATTTTTCAATTTGGCGTCTTTTCGCATCTTTTATTTTTGGCATCATTGGCCAATTTTTTTTAATATGCTATCTTTCTGAAATCTTAAAAATAAAAGACCCATCCTATTGATAAAGCGAATTCTTGATTAAGAAAATTATGAGTTAGATTCAACAACTTGTAAAAGATTTCTACGCGATAAATAAAATGTATGGAGATAAAAAATTTTAGTTTCAAAGACTAATTTAAAATATGAAAAAGATTTTAAATCAAAAGTAGAATAACCTCTTTTAGGAAATAGAGATTGAGAGTCAAAAACATGATTTTCCTTCTTTTGACTATTTTTAGAGTAGTCAATCATAACTTACCAAAGATTTCAAGAAAAAAAAAGGAAGTAGATTTTTCATTTTTAGAAAAATAAATGTGTTGATCAGCGAAAAAATTTCACGAAACAAAAATAAAAAAAAATTCAAAGAATAAACAAAGAAAAAAACACAAAATAAAACTGAAACAAAACAAAAAACAAAAAATAACTAAAAATAAAACACACCACAAACACACAAATAAGGCTTTTAACCATTATCTTTCTCCTGATCCGATGCTTCAGAAATCAGGTCTGCCCATGAGATTTTTTGCTTTTCATTATTTCCCCAATTCAAATTTTGTTTCGCCTTACCCTTTTCTATCGTAGGAAGAATTCTTAAATTAGGACACTAATTTTTTATATGGCTAGGCTTCCTACATCGAAAGTAAATAACATTAAAAGAAATATGAACGTCCTTACCATTTTTACATTTTTTTCACTTTTGCTTATGCTTTGGTGAGCTTTGTGATTTGCTTGTCAAGTCATTGCATTCGTCACCAATTAAGCTATCTCTTTCTATATCTTCAGCTTTTAGAACAATCGTTTCACCTACATCCAAAAGTCTTTGACCCAACCCTTGCTCGTAGGCAATGAGTTAGTCAATCAAATTATCAATAGAATATTCATTCAAATATTTTGATTCACAAATAACAACAACTTTGGCATCAAATTTTTCAAGTAAACAGCGAAGAATTATGTTAACTTTTTCAAATTTTGAAAATTCTTTTCCTAAGGCATGCAATGATGTTATAATTTTAATGAACCTGGTATACATGTCTAAGATCGTTTCAAAAGGTTTCATGAAAAATAGTTCAAAATCATGCATTAACATATTCAACTTGGATTGCATGATTTCACTAGTGTCTTCGTATATAGTGTGTAGTTTATCACAAACTTCCTTACAAGTAGTACACGTAGCTACTAACATAAAATCTTCAGAATTTAAAGCACATAAAAAGCAATTTAAAGATTTTGCATTCAATTGAGCATTTACTTGTTCTTTTCTATTCCATTGATTAAAAGGAATATCAGTTTTAACTCCATTAATAATACGTAACGGTGATGAATAACTAGTTAAAATCATATGCCACATGCAAAAATCAATCAATTGCAAGAAAGTAGTCATGCGGATTTTATAAAAATCAAAAGTAATATTTTCAAATAAAGGTGGTCTGGTGATTGAATATCCTTCCACAATATTACGATTAAAAAAATTAGTCATGGATCGAAATTCAAAAAGTTTTAAACTTAGTTTTTATGAATCCTGCTCTGATACCACTTGAAAGTGCTCAGATGACACTAGAAAGTGCTTTAATACCACTTAAAAGTTTGTTAGGAATGTTAGTCCCTATAAACTGGCCCAAAGCTAATTAAGAGATATAGGTGAATTGGTAATAAAAAAATTTTCAATCAAAACACCAATCAAAATCAATATCACCATAATAAAAACAAAAGTGCGGAAATTAAATACGGAAGTAATAAAGAAAGAACACACTGAATTTATAGTGGTTCGGTCAAACCTTGACCTACGTCCACTCCTTGGAGGCACCCTCCAAATATTGCACTAAACTAAGTGTCTCTCCTTTATCCCCCAAAGCTAGGCGGAGAAGCCCTTACAAAAACACTTCCACCTTCCCTGGTGCGGCGGAGTCGCTGGGTCCTTCGACACCAAAGAGATCTTCTTCTTTGGTGAACTTCCCTCGAGACAAGCCTTGAATCTGACGGTATTCAGGTGCGAGCTTGCCGGAGTAATCGTGTGGAACCCCATCCATACTCCCTTGAGTCCCCCCTCACAGGATCTTCTCTCTCTCTCAAACTCCACCCCTTCCTCGCTCTCTTTTAACCTCTCTCTTCAAGTTTCCCCCAAAATAACGAAGCTACAATGGCTGCCAAAGACACTTATAAAGTGTCATGTCATAGCTTAAATAGAAGATCTCAAAATGAGGTCATTAATGCATGTTTCAACATTATCATCTAGGACGATATGCATATCGTTCTGTACGATCAGTATAAATTCAGCTCATCAGCCCAAGACGATTTGGGACGATTAGAAGAAAATTGGTTACATCATCCTAGCCGATCTCACGATCGTCCTAGACGATTAGTTTAAAATTGATTTCAATCATCCTGATCATCACCTGGAATAGATTCTGACAGATGTAAATCATCCAGGAAATCGTCCTGGACGATCCTACAATCGTCTCGGACGATGTGATCGTATCAATCAGCCTTTAATGCTTTCCAAAGATACCAGATCAATTTAGGCATAATTGAGTTAGATCGTACTGGACGATGTGTATATCATTCTGGCTGATTTCCTAAAATAATGAATACCTAATCTGATGATGGCGGCTGATTCTTTCAAAATTGAGCTTTTCATCCTGGCCGATACAAGTATCGTCTAGGCCGATTAGCTTATGATGACTTCTTTAATGAGGATGCCCTAATTAGGGTTTCTGCTTTATACCGATCGTTCAGGATGATATAAATATTATTCCGGACGATGTTACCAAAAATAGAAATCTTTAAGGAACAATAGACTCAAGAAAGGAAAAAGTATACAAACTGACTCAGACCAAGTATACCCAATCTTGAGCTAGTTCCAAATTGCAGTCTGATCGTGTGGACTTGAAATGTTAGTAAAAAAGGTCGTCATAGAGAAAAAAGAATGTTTGCTATCATCAAAATCATAAATCATAGATCCGCAACAGTCGACGGGTTAAAAAGTTGGTGAGTTCACCTTTTCATTTTTCTTTTTGTATTTTTTTAAAGGATATGTCTCTTACAAAATTTTATTTTTTTTTTTGCTTCAGTTGGAATAGCACACAAATTTCAAAGCTTGAAATAACCAAAACTTTGAAAGATTGGAATAATGAATTTGTGAATATTAAATATCTTCAAGGAGAATATAAGAAAAAATATGATGGCAAAATCAAGGAGATGAAGGCGGTGAATGAGCAGCTAGTGGAGTGCAGGGCAGAGCTGGCTAATATGATAACTTCAGCCTCCTCATAGAATTAATAGATGATCATCTATATGTTGAGTTGGTGGATGCGTAGATGATGATCAATCAATAAATTAAAGATCAGTATATCCTTGAAACTTAGAACAATAGGCTCTAGAGTATATTATCTAAGAAGGAAGCCCAACAGTTATCGTCTACAGATATAGAAGAATTCAAGAAATTTATTGTCTTCAAGATAATTATT
Source organism: Dendrobium catenatum (assembly GCF_001605985.2). Classification (NCBI taxonomy): domain Eukaryota; kingdom Viridiplantae; phylum Streptophyta; class Magnoliopsida; order Asparagales; family Orchidaceae; genus Dendrobium; species Dendrobium catenatum. Next base: position 248,844 of record NW_021320056.1, read on the forward strand.
AAGGATCGCATTTAGGAAGCTCACAACCATATCTATGACATGAAGGTGAAGGCTTTAGAAGTAGAGTGTATGGAGGAGGGCTTTATCAGAGATTTTATGAAGGGCGTGCATATGATCCAGCCCAAGATTGGAGCAAATATCGAGGGGTTGATACCTAACCAGGCTTCTGGTGACCCTTCTTCAGACTCTGGTGGTGAAGAGATAGAGAGTTAGTTACATAAGGTCTTTTCCCTCGAGAAGAATGAGGATGATATTGAGATCCTATAGGATTGCTCTGATATTGGTTGTACCACTTTGTTTTCTTTATAATGATGAGTACATGTGTTTGGTGTTAATGCTTTCATATGATGTACGTGATGTTCAGTGATATATTAAGAAATTATTAGTGTTCCTCTTTTTTCTTCTTCTCATATGTATATAAAATTGACTCAGTTTTATTTCAATGAAAAATATTTTGGTGGTCTTTTTTTACTTGAGTGAATGTGAGAGACATCCTCAGATATCTTGACATATCTAAGGTTATTTATTAAAGCATTTTCTTGATAATTTTTTAACATGTATGAAAGAGGTCGAATCAAATCCTATAGGAATTGATCATCTGGTGATTGAGATACAATGATGATTGTGTATTTCTAGGATCATGGATAAAGATATTGAGGGGTTTTTATCTTTTATACGAGAAGATAACATCATAATAAAGTGAAGATCATATTACTGTATTATATAAGATAATATAATAATTCCCTAGTATAATTTGTGGATATGGGGGCTAGAAGAGTTCTACCCCAATCAACACACAAGGGATGTATGAAAGGTCAGCATAATAATACTTGAAGGATACTATACATAATCACTTGCGGGAATATAACACAAGTTAAATACTATCAATAACCTAACATAAGACAAGTAGTATTATCAACACCTATTGAAAATAATTACGAAGATTGCTAACATTCTAAGTTCAGGGGAGTATTTTTCATTAGCATCGTTTAGTTTGAAGGTACTAGGCTTTACCATAGCTGCCACTAAATAAGGACCCTCCTAGAGGGAAGAGAGCTTGTTACGCTGAGGGCCTTTTCCAGCGGCTTCGATGCTACACAGAACTAAGTTCCCAATAGAGATAGATCGAGGTTTCACCCTCTGATTGTAGTGATGAGCAATCCTTTGGTGGTATGTAGCGGTCCTAAGTGAGGCTTCTTCTCTTAACTATGAGAGGAGATCTAAATTTCTTCTGAGTTTCTCTTCATTATTATTGAAATTAAAAGTCTGAACTCTATTGCTCTAGACCCCAATATCAATCGGTATAACTGCTTCTATACCAAAGAATAAATTATACATGATTTCTCCCGTAGGAGTTCTGGTAGTAGTCTGATAAGCCTAGAGGACATTTGAAAGTTCTTCAACCCATTATCACCCAGCCTTCCCTAGGCTTGTCTTCAGTCCTTTTAGAATTATTCGATTTGTAATCTTTATTTTCTCATTTGCTTAAGGATGGGTGACAGTTGTGTGGATGAGTTGAATTTGAAAATTCTTACAAAAAGAGTTAAAGAGTTTTCCAGTAAATTATGTCTCGTTATCTGTGATGATCTTTACAGTGATGCCAAAATGATAGATTATATTCTTTCACAGAAATTATTTAGCATTAGATTCTGTAATCTTTGCCAAATGTTCTACCTCCACCCATTTGGTGAAGTAATCTACAGTCACGATAATAAATTTCCATTATCCAATGACTATAAGGAAGGGTCCCATTATATATATCCCCCATTAGATGAAAGGCTAAGGGCTCTAAAGTGATGCAAGCTCTAGAGTAGGTATATGAGTGAGATTGGAATACAATAGATAGTTTTTGCACTTTTGAGTAAACACAAGTGTGTCATGTTTATTTATAGGCCAATAAAATCTTTGTCTCATGATCTTATAAGCTATTGCTCTTCCTCATAGATATTTTTCACATACTCCTGAATGAACTTCTTAAAGTATGTAATCAGCTTCTGAATGCGGGAGACATTTAAGATACGGTCCGATGAAGACGCATTTTTACAACTCGCCACCAATAATTATGAAATTTGCTACTTTCCTCCATAGTCAAGTTACAGTCGTGGGGTCTTATAAGATGAAGTCAATCCATAAAGTCTCCCTTAGTTCATCAATTAATTATATGACCCACAAACTTTGGTACTTGGAAAGTAGATCTTCTCGATATTCTTTCTCTAATAAACATTTCCTGTCATTGATGTAGCAAGTTTAGAAAGAGCATATGCTCGCACATTTTGCTCTTGAAGACCATGGTAATATGATATTCTCTTATATAGGTTAAGAGTAATTTTATAATGCTACAATATTAGGGCAGTTGAAGGTTATAGATATCAAACTCCCCCTCCAACTAAGAGGCAATGAATTATGAATCAGTGTGGACTAATAAGTTATACACCTCACAGTAAATTTCTAGTCTCAGTCAAGAAATGAGGGCCTCATACTATGATGCGTTGTTTGTTGCCAAAAACTTAATTCAATGCCCATACTCAAGGGTAACTTTATGTAGAGAGATCAATAGAATTTCAACCCAGCACCAAAACTTCCAAAATCTCCATTGACATACAACATCTAGCATAGAGGAGAAGGTGAAGAGCCTAGTTAAATATCAGATACTGCGATAGTGCTTCAACTACAAAATCTACAGGTGCTTAAGATTTAATATCAGGCCTAGGCAAGTAGTAGATGTCAAATTCTCCTAACTCTACAGACCACTTAACGAGCATACCATACTCTTATGGCTTTTGCAGGATAATTTTCAGTGGCAGATTTGTGTAAACTTTGATTGTATGGGCTTGAAAGTAAGGGCATAACTTTTTAGCAGAATAAATTAACGCTAGTACTATCTTATCTGCTAGAGGATAATGTCCCTATATTTTAGATAATATTTTATGTTACAAATCTATTGGTTCATGAATTACACTTTTGATGATTAGAAAACATTATGATTTTCTTTCTTATAACTGACATTTCAGGGCCAAGAAATCAGATGACAAATCAAGCCAGTTCAAGATTGCGTAGGTTAGGGTTGAGTCAGTCTGTATTTTTCTTTTTCTCTTCTTGAGTCAAATTGTAATGTTCAAAGAGACTGAGGCTAAGTAACCCTACACACACACACACTTGAGAGACTTAGAATTTCTATTTTTACTCACATCGGCTAGGACGATATTTGGATCGGCCTGGACGATCGAGTTTAAAACAGAGATTCTATTCATGATTCTTAATTAAGACAGCCGTCATTAACAGATCATTCTGGATGATACGTGTATCGGCCAGGACGATATTCTCAAAACAGAAAAATATTGCCGTCATAAATAATTAAGGTATTATGTATTTTTGGCAATCGGCCAGGACGATCTTGGATCGGCCTGGACGATATTCACAATTATACCTTAATTAATCAAACAAATCAATGAAATAATTAGGGATGATTGATACGATCACATCATCCTGGAAGATCGCAGGATCAGCTAGGACGATCTATTCAAAAACCTTAGTTACTTCTGGATGATAAATATCAGCCAGAACCAATTCAGGGCGATGTACTGGACGATCGGGATCGGACAACTTGAATTCAGGGCGATGCTCTGGACGATTTTCCTCTAATTTGAACTGATCGGTCGGGATGATTGTGAGATCGTCCTATACGATCAAGCCAATTTTCAATCGTCCAGTTTGCATTCAGGGCGATACTCTGGCCGATCTCATGGCAAAAAGAAGTGTTTGTAAAGGCTTCTCCACCTAGCTGTGGGGGCTAAAGGAGAGTCACGATTGTAGTTCAATACTCGGAGGGCGCCTCCGGGGAGTGGACGTAGGTCGAGTTGACCGAACTACTATAAACTCTTGTGTTCTTATTTTTACTTCTTCCGCATTTATTTCTTCTGTATTTATTTCTTCCGCACTTTTTCTGTGGTGATTTGGTTTGTACTTGTGCTTTGCCTAAAGATTTTTTAAAATACCAATTCCCCCCCCCCCCCTCTTAGTTAGCCTTGGGCCAGTTCTATAGGGCTTATCATCCCTAACGAACTTTTAAGTGGCACCCCCCCTCTTGGTTAGCCATAGGAAGAAACCCAACCGTGCTTGAGGACATCTCATAGCCTACATTCTTAAAACCAAATACAATTTTCAATATCCTGCTCGTCACGACCTTCAGCCTCCTTGCTACTCAAACAGCTCTTTCAATATCCTTCACAGTACTCGTCTCCACCCAGGGGATGGGGAACCTCAGGGGGCCGATAAGGAGGAGGCTCCCGCTCCCGCTCCCGCTCCCATTCCTGATCCTGCCCCTCTTCGCCAGCACTCACAATTTGACCAGTTAGTGGAGAGGTTTGATCGATGGTAGACCCGCTTCAACGCTTATGTTGATGCACAGGAGCAGAAATATTCTGAGGACATGGCCCGCTACGAGCAGCACCGCACAAAGGACTTAGCCCATTTTGACAGCTACATTACTCACCAGCAGCAGCAGCATGACCAGGACATCGCCTGGTTCAATGCTCAATTTACTACGCTAGCTGGCTACTTTCAATAGCCACCTCCACCACCTCCATCTGATGATCATGATACCTCATTTTTTTAGTTTTTGTTTTCTGTTTTTTCTATTTTTTGTAGTTTGTCTTGTAGTTTGTTTAAGTTTCTGTTGTGTTTTTTTTTTCTTTTTCTTTTTTCTTTATGTGTGTCTATGACCCTCTTTTTGTGATGATAAAAGGGGGAGTAGGATGTGATAGGAAAAGTTGATGCTTGTAACTTTAATGAACTGATATTTTTACTGAGATTTTCCTACTTGTGTTTGTCATCATCAAAAAGGGGGAGATTGTTACAAATCTATTATTTCATGAATTACACTTTTGATGATTAGCAAACACTATAATTTCCATTCTTATAACTGACATTTCAGGGCCAAGAAATCAGATGACAAATCAAGCCAGTTCAAGATTGCGTAGGTTAAGGTTGAGTTAGTCTGTATTTTGGTTTTTCTCTTCTTGAGTCAAATTGTAATGTTCAAAGAGACTGAGGCAAAGTAACCCTACACACACACTTGAGAGACTTAGAATTTCTATTTTTACTCACATCGGCCAAGATGATATTTGGATCGGCCTGGACGATCGAGTTTAAAACAGAGATTCTATTCAAGATTCTTAATTAAGACAACCGTCATTAACAGATCGGCCTGGACGATACTTGTATCGGCGAGGACGATATGCTCAAAATAGAAAGATATTACCACCATAAACAATTAAGGTATTCTATATTTTTGACAATCGGCCAGGACGATCTTGGATCGGCCTGGATGATATTCACAATTATACCTTAATTAATCAGACAAATCAAGGAAGTAATTAAGGATGATTGATACGATCACATCATCTTGGACGATCGCAGGATCGACCAGGATGATATATTCAAAAACCTTAGTTACTGCTGGACGATAAATATCGGCCTACACTAATTCAGGGCGATGTGCTGGACGATCGGGATCGGACAGCTTAAATTAAGGGCGATGCTCTGAACGATTTTCCTCTGATTTGAATTGATCAGCCGGGATGATCGTGAGACCGTCTTGGATGATCAAGCTAATTTTTAATCATCTAGTTTGCATTCAAGGCGATGCTCTGGTCGATCTCATGGGATTTGTACTGATTGGCTAGGACGATGTACATATCGGCCTGGACGATATTGTCGGTAACTTGCAATTAATGAGCTCCTTTGAACCTCTTCTATTTAAGAGCTCTTGTTCAATATTTTTGAAGATCCTTGGCTGCTGTCTTGACCTGAGAAAACCTAAAGGAGAGAGAGAGAGAGAGAGAGAGAGAGAGAGAGAGAGGATCTTGTGAGGGGGAGCTTGTGAGGGGAGTCACAAGGGGTTATACAATTAGCAATTTTGATAAAACTTCACTGTCGAATCTATGTTGCCTAAATTAGTCAAATTTGAATTGATTGCGATGTATGAACAAATTTCAATCTGTACAAACATTAAGTAATATTGCCAAATTTAATCCCATAGAATAACTCATTATTTATGATCATCATATATGATCAATTTTGTATAGGACGATCTAACAGAGTTTAGTAGATGAACTTAGTTTGTCCTAGACGATCTATGATTCAATATAATTAATCGTATTGGACGGCTGTGCATCATACATGATGAGTAGTGCGGAATTGAACTAATCATGTTGGACGACCAGAGACTGAAAATTGGAAAATAGGGTGCACTTTTCTCTGATTTTCTCGTTCTTTGCCTAAATATTTTTTAAAATACTAATTCACCCCCCCCCCCCACTCTTGGTTAGCCTTGAGCCAGTTTTATAGGGCTTAACATCCCTAACAAACTTTCATTTTACTAACACAATATATGAAATGTTGTAAAATATTTTCTTCTTCTATCAAGATTGAACTAATGGCTTGGGTAGAAACAACCATATATAAATACAAATTTTCTCCTGATGTTGGTTTAGAAAGAAGTGGTGGGGATGTCAAATACTTCCATTATTGTTCAAAGGCATCTTAGTATTTATCGGTCTATTAGAATTCAGAGCTACGAGCACCTCTAAGTATCTTGAAGAAGGGCATATATTTAACTCCTAAATGTGTCAAGAATTGTGATAGTGCTTTAATTCTTTCATTTAGTCTTTAGACCTCCTTGATATTCTTCGGTGGCACCATGTCCCTTAGTGCCTTGATTTTCTCGAGATTAACTTCAATCCCTCAGTGGGTTACCATAAACCCCAAAAATTTTTCAGAAGTGACTCCAAAATAACATTTAGTAGGGTTGAGTCATATATTATAATGTCACAATAAGTGGAAGCATTATTCCACATCTTCCAAAAACTTGTCCCTTTCTTGCTCGATTGCTTGCTGATAATCTAGCACAAAATTTCATTTCTTCTAGATTACTAGCTTATACATCTGGTTTACTTGGAGGGAGTGTACAATCACTTCAGGATCTATTAAAGATATATCTGTCAGACTCCATGCAAAAACATCATGATTCTTTCATAGAAAATATATAAATTTTTCTTCTCTTCGTTAGAGAGAAGGGATCCAATCTGCACGGTCCTCAAAGGGTGTTCCTCTGATATCGATATAATAGTGAGGTCTTCTATAGGGGAAGCACTCTAAGGGATTTCCTCGATCCAAAGGATTCGACCATTTCACTATATCTTAATCTCGAACAACCATCCATATATCTTAATCTCGAATAGCACTAATCTTGATTTCCTATGTTCAGTTTCAAAGGATTAGACCATTTCACTATATCATAATCTCGAATAGCCATCAATATATTTACTCGAGAGGTGTTGAGTGGGGTATACACCTTCTCCTATCAAGGTTCTCATCGTGGTAATGGAGACTTAGAAGGCAGATTATTCTTCCCTTATTTCGTTTTTCGATTATCCATCCCAGGTATTAGTTTGCTCAAACTATTTTTTTGTGAACATTTATGGCTTTATCTGCCGAGATTTATGCCTCAACATGATGAATCGGATCATCATATGAATGAATTATGTCTTCCATGAGTGCCAAATAGAATGAGTCATGATGAAGGCCTCTGAGAAAGACCCCTCTTAGTAATTTAGGATCTACTCCTAAAATTTGTCAAACCTCGATGGAAAATTGCTAAAAATACTCTTATAATGACTCTCTTTCATTTTAATGGATCTCTGAGTGGTGGGAAGAATCCTTAGAAATTCTTCAATTTATAAAACTATTCGACAAACACTTTGACCAATTTGACAAATGAGGGGATCATTCCAGATGGAAGCGAATAGAACCGTGTTTGATCTTAACCTTTGAGGGTAGCAGGAAAAACATGATAGAAGAGTGCATCTGAGCCACGCTAGATATATATAATGGTTTTGAAATGATTGATATGCTCATATGGGTCGGATGTCCCATCATAAGACTCGATGCTTAATAGTTTGACTCCAACCAGAATGGGTTGCTGAAGAATGGCTTCAGTTAGAGGTGATGACTTCTAGAAGTTTCACTATCAAAGAGTTTGTCTTACATCTCCTCTAGGGAACTCTTCCTGTACTAATCTCCATAATTTATGACATAGGGCATTACGAGGGAGCTCAGCAGCATATGGTTGGGCTAAGTCTACTAAGAGATCTAGAGGAATGCGAGGTTGTCGAGTTATGGGCGAGGGATAGGTAGAACTTGTTGTATCGGCAAGTTTATTATCTTGGTGTGATTGATGATGTCTTCTTATTAGAAGAAGATGAATCTCTTCTTGAAATTGTTCAAGTTGAACATCTTCAGCTTGTGGTGGAGCTCGAGTGAGAAGAATCTCCTCTCGTTTTGTTAATGCTGGCTATCGAGTCTCTCATGGGATTTGAAGGATCTCATTCTGAGAGTTTTCCATCTTTTGAATTCGCTCCTCCAGGGAAGGTCCTGAGGTTTCTTCTCCAGCAATGTTTTCCCCCTAGGATAAAAAGAGATAGATATTGGGCGTCCATGATTCATAGACTGGTTCCTCGATTGGTGGGAGTAGGAGCGGAAAGCTCCCAAAATATGATTGCTACATCTGTTGACCATTGAAGTGGCACTTATAATTATGGGATAATGATTTCACACAGACGTCGCCAAAATTGTTAACGGCTATAATGTATGTGACGATTGAGTTGAAAAGTTTTTATCTCAGCATTGTATAGATATCCAGCACACAAATAGGAGAGAAATAAAAATACCAAATTTTTACATGGAAACCCTAGAAAGGGAAAAACCATAGGGCCACACATATTTGAGAGAATTCCACTAGTATTTGCTTGAGGTACTAGAGGCTAATCCGCCTATATAATTTAGGATGATCAGATTATATTAATCAACTGCTTGGTTACGATAAAGAATTTGAGATTCAATGATGTTGGGTAATCAGGTGGAATACCAAAGTCACTTAAAAATCAGACATAACTCCTATGTCACTTAGTACTTGGGAAGAATTCTGGCGTTACTTGGAAGCTGGGCAGAATTCTAGCATCCTGTGGAAGTCGGGTAGAATTCCAACATTACTTGGAAGTTAGGAATGAAATTACTAAACAACAAGAGGGGGGGGTGAATTGTGAAAATCTTTTTCTCAATAAAAATAACCCTAAACAAGAGTTCTAATTTTTTTTGTTATTTTTGAAATTTCACAACAAAACTTTAAGCAAGTTTTCTTCCACAAATTTCACCATGCAATAGTTATGAAAATTAAATGCAAGTAAAAAGTAAATGACGATAAGGAAAAAACACACCAAGAATTTTTATAGTGGTTCGGTCAAAATATGACCTACATCCACTCCCCGGAGTCCTCCGCTCCGGGATTTTCACTATCAAAAATAGTTTCTCCTTTTGCCACCCTCAGGCAAGGCGGAGAAGCCTTTACAAACCTCCTTTCACCAACCCTGGCGTGGTGGAGTGCCAAACTCGGTTTTTTCCCTCCTGGCGACGACAGAGAACCTTCTCGTTTTTCTCCCTCCTAGAAAAGGCAGAGAACCTCGAGGTCACGGATGTAGATGTCTTTTCCCTTGGAGATCCTCCCTCAACTTCTTCTAGGGCCAACAGGAGGAGCAAGATGCAGTAAGTACGGAGCAACCATGTGATCTCCCTCACACCTCTTCTCCCTCACAACGCTCACATTCTCCTTCCTCTCTCAACCCTAAGAAATTTCTATAGAGCTCTCTCCCTTGGAATCCCTCTCTAACCACGTTCACCCCCTTTTTGATTCTTTTAAAAAAGGACTTGATTGACATCTAAAAACGGGCTCCAAAAACCTCTGATTTCAAAAGTAGGCCGTTACTATTCGTATAGTACGATTACAACATCGTATAGTACGATCTTCATAAACAGACTCGTCCTGTACAAAGATGTTACGAAAGTTAAAAAACAATTCGTACTGTACGATATAATATCGTAGCGTATGATCCACAAAATACTATTCGTTGGGACGATGGTCTGGACGACCAGATGTCATCTCTGTTCATCGTATGGTACGATCACTATCGTTACAGTTATGATGAGACAAAACCAAGAGATCGTCTAGGACGATATCCGGGAGATCAAACTTTGTCTCTGTTCATCGTATGGTACGATCACGGTTCGTACAGTACGGTGTTCAAAAATTTAATTAAGGCCTGGATTTCATGCACTAATCACGGGTTAATTTAAGTAAGTATTTAAAATAGATCGTACAGTACGAAACAATTCGTACAGTACGAATGACGCAAATCACTTACTTAAAACTAAACTACGGCTAGGATTTTGGATCTGAACATATGCGTACAGTACGAATATATTCGTACAGTATGATCTATTCACAAAATCATCCACATAGCTCGGATTCGTACGGTGCGAATTAAATAGTACAGTACGATCTCCAGAGAAGAAATTCTATACATTTTGCATTTAAAAAACAAACTCTCCCCCTGTGTGTGTGCATGGTTTTCTCTTACTCTTATGCATTTGTGGCCAGGACTCAATAAAATAAAAATAAATAAATAGAAAAATATAATGTCTAACTCATACTCCTAATCTACCCGTTCTTGAGTCTTCTTTCGTCCTAAGTCCACTTGTGATCTTCCTGAAATGTTAGTACTCAAGGACAATAGCAAATAAAATAATATTCAATGAAAAGTTGTTCTAAAACACTCATTATTTGGCATCATCAAAATCTCATGCTCGGGGTCATGGGTTGCAACAAGGAAGAATTTTGGCATCCCGTTGAAGTTGGGTAGAATTACGGCATCACATGGAAGTCGGCCGAAATTTCGGCGTCTCGTGGAAGACGGGCAGAATTCCGGTGATGGTCGAGGAGGCGTTTTTCCCTCCTCTTCTCTTTTTCTTCTTCTCTTCTTCATCTCTTCTTTTTAATGCATGGATCCCCTCTCAAGAGAAATGAGGGGCTATTTATAGTTTTTTTAGGATGACATTACCCGTAAATAGGAAGAGGTTCAAGGGAAAATGTGGAGAGGTTCGGATGGACAGCCGATATTGAATCCCTTGATCATGAACTGTTTGTCAGACATTTGAAGGTCATAATGATATCAAAATTTGGCAAACTTGCACTCGTTGGATTTGTCTCGTCGAGCCTCTCTATTCGAATATAACCAAGTCTTATCTAGAAACCGTTGGGTAATCCAAGATGTGGTTTTAACCTTCTAACAGTGGTTCAAGTCTTCGATTCAGACTCATTTGGACTCGGATTGAGTTGAATTTGGTTTCATTGGGTTCCTATTTTTGATACGCTCATTTTGACTATAAGTTTGCTGAAATCAGAGTTCAGATGATCCCAATTTTAATTTTTGGAGCTTTCAACTTGATTTTGCCTCGAGATCCGTTCATAATCAAGATAATTTTTTGATGATATATCAATATTGAGTTTCAAATATTCTTTTCTAAGGTTAAGGCATGGATGAACCACTGAACAATTTTTTTAAATGTTATAGATTATTATGAATATTCATTGATCTCAATTAGATTTTAAGCAGGAGATTGTTAGTTCTTCGTGGAATATGATAGCTAGTGTCAATTAATTGAGTTCTAGTACTTACTCAAATCTGAATTCCATCTATCAAACTATTTGTGTGTAGTGTCAATAAATTTTTTGTACAATGACTAGGCATTGTAGAAACTAAGGTAGAGAGCCCAATTCCAGGGGCACTATGAAGCCAGTGTTGTGGCATTGCTGACCTGGTAAATTTGTTCTTTTCTTTTCACATTATATGAATTTTAACTACGTTGTGGTTATGCTCTGGTACATTAAAAAGTTTGAAATCTGTGAAAGAAATAAAATTATATATATATATATATATATATTCTCCAAATTTGATTGTGGCTATCTTGAGGTGCTGCCACTACATTTTTTTTTTTTTTTCATGTTTTTCATGTAAATTCATGTGTTCTTTCTCTGCTATTTTTATCTTATTTGTTTTGAATTGTTTGCTCTAACAATTGGCAAATCCTCAAGGGTGAGAGCATTAAGACAGTTTGAACAAGCGAGTTCCCCAGCTGAATGGCGAGTCTCTATGAAAGGGTGATAAGTCTCCTTGCTGAATATAGCTATGAACAAGTTACAAATCGTGTTTAACAATGTCCTAACCATTGGCTTGGTTGGTGTATGCTTCTGTAGCTAAGACTAGGATATTCACTAAAGGAAGATAGTTTTAACTAAGGCAAACTACTAAAAATGCTAAGTTCTCCTATGGAGATTGCATCCTTATATGAAGGCTTACTCCTCTAGCCAAACTCATTATGAATAGGCCGCACATCCTTGATCTGATCCTCTATGTGGGTGCTCATATGTTGCATGATCCACTAGAGCAAATACCTTCTTGTCTATAGTCTCGTTATAGCAACTACCCCTCAAGGTGAGGATTGCCTTGTGCGGAGTGTTCGTCTTAGGCACGTCTGTTGGGAATAAGTCTATTTTATACTTATGGGTTACCAATAGGGACATGTGTGGACTTATAAAATGAAATACATCAACATTTATATATAGTAAAACATATGATTGTGTGCTATAAGATGTATTCTATATTAAAAAAAAAAAAAAAAAAAAAAAAAAACGAGACAATAATTGCCAATATGAAAATTCGTCTAGTAGTTATCATGCATAACCTCTAGATCTCTTTTATGATTATTTAATCTTAATCATCTGATACAGATACAATGATAATATGATCGAAGGAATCTAAGGGCATTAATAACTCCTTGTCAAATCGGCATATTCAAATTAAAACTCCTTCACAACAAATATAAATCCAGCATTGATCATTTTTAAGTAAACGTAATCGAAATCTGGCTTCGAACACTAATAAGTTTATCGGAAGAAACCCATGTCAAATAACCCTCCGCATAATTCATAGTCGAGATCGTTCCATACTCCCTAATAAACTCCACTGTATAGGTCAACTCTTGCCCGCCCTCTGAAAAGCTTAACAATGTCGGCGACACTGTGACTACTATCCCAAGCGGCGGAACTATCTCTACCTCATAGCTCGAGCTCCCTTCTCCAACATTCTTCACTGTCCTGTTTACCTTTCTACTGCACCCTGGCCTCATCTCAACGGAAAAAGTTGGGTAGTTGAGCTCCACGTCAATGATCGGGTCCACAGTCGAGCAATTAATAGTCCGGCGTGCCACAACAGTCACCTAAGGGCACGTTGGTAATTAAATAGATAAGAATATCTCATATTCGAGCTGAACATAAGAAATAAGCAAAATTGAATATAAATTTAAGCAAATCTGATTATTTTTAAATACAATGATGAAAATAAATCCCCCTAGTTTTTTTTTTAAATGTTTCAGTTGATGAAAATAAATATTTTATTTAATTTCGTAATGCAATATATGTATTGTAAGTATCGTAGATCATAAAAATAATAATTTTTTAGAAAAAAATGAGTCAAATATTATGATGAAAATAAATTTTAAAATCTTTCTATTTAATTTTATAGGCACCCTTACCTGTGTGTCGCTGTAGTTTAACCCACACAAATACGCAACGTAATCGCTGGGCTGTATGTCATAAACAAAGCCGGGATTGTTCGCATTACTCGGGTTGACATGGCCCGCTCCCCTCGCAAACAGGTCCGCATTGTTCAATTCCTCGTCTTGAATCGGCTTCCCTGCCGTGTTTACATTTTTGGCAGTCGTCATAATGGCCGATCTAATCGCTGCCGGCGACCAGGTTGGATTTGCCTTTTTCAGCAACGCGGCTATCCCACTTAAATGTGGCGTTGACATGGACGTCCCAGAAAGCATATTAAAAATTGCCGGTATGTTGTTCGGCCCGATCGGCAAAGCTAACCACCCGGCGAGCACGCTAACGCCGGGGCCAATGATGTCTGGTTTTAGTATCCCCTTGCTTTGTAGGCTCGGACCTCGGGAGGAGAAGCAGGCCATTATTGGCGCGTGAAGGCTATTGAAGCCAATGAGTGTGCCTTGGGGAATGATGGTGGCGGTCGGAGAGCCAGTGGTGTTAATGTAAGATTTAATCTTGGAAGCGGCGGGGTAGCTAACGTGTGAGGTTGGGATAACGTGAGCTTCGGCAACGGTGGTGTAGCCGTCGGATTGGGCTGCGGCGAGGATCATGCCGGCGCCGCCTGCGCCTTTGATGACGTCGCCTTGCTGAATTCGCGGCATTTGGTCACGGCGGTCGCAGATGACGATCTTGCCTTTTACGTCCATGTTCAGGGAATTGTTGAAGCAGAACTTGGCGGGCAAACTACCTGATCATTTTATGATTATTGAAGATAGAAGTTAGAACCACTGATGGGGTATACGGTGGAAGAAGCAGGTTCACAAAGCTAAAAACTCCATAGGAGGACAACATAATTGCTAAGGCAAAGGCCTGAGAAACTATTTCATTGAATGCCTTCTTCATCCTAGCCAGGAGAAGATAAACAAGCATCCAAGAGACCAAAACTGGCTCTTACTACAAATGCATACTGGACTATGGAAATCGCAGGTACCATACGCCTAAATAAGGAAAACAAAGAAGTGGAGCAGCAACAATACTAACAGAAAGCTGCAAGCTGCTTCACAAGCTAACTAATAAAATAAAAGCTGTTTAAGATAACTAAGTAATATTTAAGAAAACTAAGTAGTATTGTAAAAAATAAGCTACTCGATGACGTGATGCACCCCATCATTCTCCCCTGCTAACTGAAGAATCTGAATCTGAAGATGAAAGATTCGTTGGAGCCGCATCCGGTGGGTGGTAGGCTGAGAGATAACCTATATTGAACGTGTTGGACGTATTGTAATGGTTGGGTAAATCCACAACATAGGCGTTAGGATTTATATGTCTAAGAACTGAGAATGGTCCAATCTTCCGGGGCTTAATTTGGAGTAGGATCCGTGACCGAAGCGTTCACGCCTTACTCGTATCATAACCAGATCCCCAACTTTGAACTCCCGCTTCTTGCGGTGCTTGTCTGCGACCTCTTTATACTTTAAATTGGACTCTTCAAGCTTCTGTCGCACTTCTTGAATCATCTGAGAAAATTGTTCAGCAAATTCAGCGGCTGGCTTGCTGTTACATTGCGGGAGCACGGCCACGTCAACAATGTGGTTCGGATGTTTAGTATAAACCACGCTAAAGGGATTTTTTCCGGTGGATCGATTGGTCATGCTATTGTAAGCGAATTCGGCTTGACTCAAGAGTTCATCCCATAATTTCGGGTGATCTTGCTCTAGACAGCGTAGAAGATTACCAAGTGTCCGATTCACCACTTCGGTCTGTCCATCCGTCTGAGGATGATACGCTGTGCTTAGTTTGATTTCAGTGTGTAGCCTCGCCCATAACTCCTTCCAGAAATTGCTAATGAACTTAACATCACGATCGGATGTCAAACTCTGAGGAACACCGTGCAAGCGAACGATCTCCGAAAAAAAAAACACGTGAGACATTTAAGGCATCGAATGTCTTCTTGCAAGCAATGAAGTGGGTCATCTTGGAAAAACGATCAACCACCGCCATGATCGAGTCGTGTCCACGCCGCGTACGAGGTAATCCCAATACGAAATCAAGACTCAAATCTTCCCAAATAGTGGTCGGCGTGGGTAACGGAAGATACAAGCCACTGAGTTGTCCACCGGTTTTGTAACTTTGGCAGATGGGGCACCGTTCAACAAACCTCATCACATCCCTGTGCCAAAGTGGCCAAAAGAATCTACTTCGCAGCTGCAGATACGTGTTGTTCCGCCCCACATGAGCAGCGAGTCCTCCTCCGCAATGAACTTCTTTGATGAGCTGCGGCCTCCAAGAGGACTCGGGAATGCAAAGCTGTGCATGACGAAAAAGGAAACCATGTCTAACAGCAAATTCTCGTGAAACACCCCCATTGGAACAATCTTCCCAAATTTTTGAGAAATCTGCATCAGTGGCATATAGCTCTTCTAAACATTCTAGTCCTGTAATTTCGGTTTGCAGCTGCACGAGCAGTGACGGCCTCCGGCTTAGAGCATCCGCAACCTTGTTGTGAGTACCCGACTTGTGTTGTAACACAAAGGTGAACCTTTGAAGAAATAAAATCCAGCGGGCGTGTATCCTGTTAATGTGCTTTTGTTGGTTTATGAATTGCAGCACTCGGTGATCACTGCACAGGACGAATTCCGAATGGAGCAAGTATGATTCCCACTGCTTCAAGGCCCGCACCACCGCATATAGTTCTTGTTCATAAACACTCCATTTCTGTCTCGATGGGCATAACTTCTCGCTGAAGAACTCTACCGGTTTGTTCTCCTGGCTTAGAACAGCCCCGATACCCACCCCGGAAGCATCAGTATCCACTTGGAAAGGTTTTTCGATGTTGGGTAAGACCAACACAGGTGATGATGATAAAGCTTCCTTTATGGCTGTAAAGCTATCAATCTGAGCGCTGCCCCAATGGAACTGTTTGAGTTTCAAGCAATCGGTAATGGGGGCCATAACTGAACTGAAGTTTTTGATAAACCGGCGATAAAAGTTCGCGAGATCATGAAAACTGCGGACCTCTGTGAATGAGCTGGGCGTTGGCCAATTCTGTATAGCTTGCACTTTGCGAGTGTCAACTTGGACTCCTGCAGTTGACACGATGAAACCAAGAAAATGAACAGTTGAGACGGCGAAATCACACTTACTTGGGTTCAAAAATAACTGGTTCTGTCGAAGTACAAGAAATATTTCTGCCAAATGCCGCAGGTGATCGGTCAGTGTCGGGCTAAATACGAGTATGTCGTCGAAATATGCAACGCAGGAAATGTTAAGGAACGGCTTTAAGACTTCATTCATCAACCGTAGGAAGGTCGAAGGCGCGTTGCACAATCCGAATGGCATTACCTTCCATTCGTATAACCCATGGCGAGTCTTGAAGGCCGTCTTCCACTCGTCACCCGGTCGGATGCGAATTTGGTGGTAGCCACTACGGAGGTCCAGTTTTGAGAAAATAGTGGCTCCAGCCAACTTCTCCAGCAATTCTTCAATCCGCGGTACAGGGAACCGAAACTTGACAGTGATTTTGTTAATGGCTTTGCTGTCAACACATAATCGCCAACTTCCATCCTTCTTGGGCACCAAGAGTGCGGGTACAGCGCACGGACTGAGACTGGGTTGGATCAAGTTATTTTTCAGCAACTCATCAACTAACTGTTGGAGAATTTGATGCTCTTTCTGACTTAAGCGATGATGTGGAAGGTTTGGTAGTGTAGAGCCTGGAACAAAATCAATTTGATGTTGTATGGTCCTCAAAGGCTGTAATGTGGGAGTTGAAGACTCCGTCAGAACATCTCGGAACTGCGTCAGCAGAGACTCAAGGGCGGGCTGATCAATTCCAACTGTGCCATCGGCAGCCTCTTCCTTGATCACCAAGGCGTACAGTGGCACTTCCTCCTTCCAATGAGCTAATAAGGAGCTGCCCGAGACTAAATGTAATGCCGGCCGAACATTATCAGGGGAGCCTTTAGCACCCGCAGCATGAGGTAACAATCTAAGCCGCTTCCCTTTCCAGTCTAGTGCATACGTATTGGCACGGCCATCATATATAGCACCTACGTCGAACTGCCACGGGCGGCCAAGAATTAAATGACACACGTCCATCTCCACCACATCACATAACACTTCGCAGCTATAATGTTTTCCGATCGAGAATTGTACCCGGCACATATCTGTCACTAAGATCTCCATTCCCTTCTTAACCCATCCGATCTTGTAGGGATGCGGGTTCTTCGTAGTCTTGAGTTGCAAAGCTTGAACAACAGCCCGCGAAACGACATTTTCCGTGCACCCGCTGTCGATGAGTAAATCACAAACCTTGCCGCCAATGGTACATTTGGTTTTAAAAATGGCATGTCGTTGTGAATCTCCTTGCTGTCTTGGGGCTAAGAGTAGTTTCTCCAACACACATATCAGCGGGTCCCCTTCATCTCCGACAACATCCTCCTTTTCTGTCCCCTTCATCTCCTCTTTTCTAGCTACTCGGGATCAAGTTCCCCCTCACCATCAAGTAATTGTAGTTGCTGCCGATTTGGGCATTCGTTGGACTTATGTCCGGGTTGAAAGCACCTAAAACACTTAAGTCCCTGCGGCCGTGGATAAGGATTTTCTTTAAGAGGGAATTTTGGCTTGTTAAGGGCCTTCAGATCAGTATTCGCCTTTCCTGACGGTATTAATCCGGCACCATCATTCAAAGGGGATGGTTTGCGAAAAGCAGGGGTCTGCTGTTTGGCTACTTCTGCTCCAGGTTCCACTACAGAACGTCTATGCGACTGACTTCGAAGTTGTCGGGTAAGCTGAATCTCGGCTTTCAATGCAAAATTAACGGCTTGTGACAACGACCAAACCGAGTTCAATTCTAACTTGTCTTGAATGCTATCTTTCAATCCTCCGATATATCGAGCTACCAGCTGATTGGTAGTCTCGTTTAGATCATTGCGAGCGGAGAGACGGTAAAATTCCTCGGTATAATCGCTAACAGTGCGCCGCCCTTGCACACAGTGTTGATACTTCAAATATAGCATTTGTTCAAAATCAGTTGGAAGAAAGTGTGACCGCAGCAACTGTTTCATCCGCATCCAGTTCCGAACTAGACCCCTTCCCTCTCGTCGCCGAGTTTGCAGCAGTTGTGACCACCAGGCGCTCGCGCCTCCCTTGAGTCGACAGGCAACATACTTCACCTGTTTCTCAGCTTCGATCTCCATATAATCGAAAAAGTTCTCCACCGACCGTTCCCAGTCGAGAAAATCTTCGATGTGTAACCTGCCATCGAAGAAGGGAATATCAAGTTTTACGCGAAACTCACCGTGATGTCGTTCACGTCCCAAGTGACGACGAGGTCGTCGCTCGAAAGCATCAACGTCGGTGACCGACAAGTCTTCCGGAATGAAGCTGTCAGGTTCGTCTTCGGTCTCCGACCAATCTGGAATCAGTGTAGCTCGACGACGCCCTATGTTCTGATAGCCTCTTCCGAAGCCGCAGGTACCATACGCCTAAATAAGGAAAACAAAGAAGTGGAGCAGCAACAATACTAACAGAAAGCTGCAAGCTGCTTCACAAGCTAACTAATAAAATAAAAGCTGTTTAAGATAACTAAGTAATATTTAAGAAAACTAAGTAGTATTGTGAAAAATAAGCTACTCGGTGACGTGATGCACCGCATCAACCACAGCGCCAATATGCTTTTTTCGCCTTCCCATTCAATTGATAGCATAGAAGTGACTCAATGAACATAATTAATATTAATGAAGATAAAAAAATATTATTTTTATTATTTTGTAATTAAATCTTTGGATATTATAAAATATTTAAGTATTTTATGGAAATTTTTTTATGTTTAAAATTTATAGTTGACGTTTTTTAGGATAAGCATATTAGACAAAGAATCATTACGTGAGCATCTTAGCATCAGAATATTCCCTTCTTTAAATTTGTTATATTTATTATCAATCTTTAAAATTATATGTTTTGTGTTTTATGATAAAATTTAAAAAAAATTTACAATTTATTGATCGATGCAATGTGAGAGTGATTTATAAATATATAATTATCTTTAAAAAGGCATTCTTGTTAAAATATATTCAATTTTATCATAAAGTACTTTATTTTGTTTTAATTTTAAATCCACACAAAAATTAGTGACTCCTTTGTAAAGACTTTTTGGAAGGCACCTTCAAGTAATTAGAACAAAAGAAATCAAAAGAAATTAAAAAACTTAAGGAAATATAATTAATATAAAATATAATTAGGATTAGTTATTGGGTTTAAAAAGACGACGACTGGCTCTAATGGAGCAAATCCACGAAGCGAAGAGGATTAGGCTGGTCAGGCGTTTGCATTTGGGCCACACAATGGGTTGGGTCTGCATTTGCCAAGGCAAGTCGTTTCCTTTATTAATGGCAAATAGTTTAAAAAGGAAATGACGGGCCTAAAAAAGTAAATTATAGCATAGTAAAATTATAGCATAGTAAGATTATAACACAACTCTCCTTGGCCTATTGGTTGAGAGCTTAGGCTTTCAACTAAGAGGTCTAAGGTTCGAGTCTGTGTATGCGTTGTGTGTGTGAGTTTGCCTTAAATGACCTAAATTTAACTAAAAAAAATGAAAAAAATTAATTTAAAAATATTTAATTAGTAAAATATATTTTTAAAAATTAAAAAGTTAAATTAGTGAATTATATTTTAGTATTATTAGTTAATTTTATTTTAGCAAAATTAATAAGTAAAATTAATAAATTAAATTAGTAAATTGAATTATATGTACTAATGTAATTTATGAATTTAATTATACATTTTGGTAAAATTAATAAATTAAATTCATAAATTACGTTAGTAAATATAACACAATTTACTAATTTAAGTTATTAATTTTAGTAATTTAGTTTATAATTTTTATTAAAATAAAATTTACTAATTTAATTTACTGGTCACCATCTCAATCATTACTTGTACTTGTATATAATGTTATCTGAATCGTTTCGAGTCCTGGAAAAATAATACTTTTAATATAACAGCTAAATTTATTTGAGAAGACTCAAAAACATATGGGACAAAATAAGAAAGACAAAATAGGAAAGGACTAAATAATTGAGTGCCCGTTTCTTAAATAACCAGTTAACTTTGGTTAAAGTATTTCCCCCAAAAAAAAAACTTTGGTTAAAGAATCCTCTTATTAAACTTCGGTGTTTTATCAAAAGTTTTTTTAATCATGTAAAATAATGGGAAAATTTGTAGATAAGAGTAATCTGATTCAAATTTAATATAATAAGTATTAAATTTAATGAATTAGAATGAACATTAATATAAGATATAAATAAGTTTTTAAAGTTTTTGTAATAGTTATCTAAAATAAATTTATAAATTTTTGACATTAATTATGATGAAATTTGAGATTATTTTTTTTTTTTTATGAAAGACAGTTTGAGCATTCGCTCTTGACATATTAGTATTCTTCAACTTATTTTAAACTAGTGCATGCACCTATAATTTTTGGCGCTGAAATAGAATATTTTGGTCCAATTCTTCAACTAATTTAAATTTATGTTGACACTAATATTTCATAAATTATATTAATTTTTTATATTTAAACGTAATTTTTTTAGATTAATCTAATATAAAATATGCATATTCATACAGTTTTTATTTTTTTTTTAAACACATGTTTCACTCTGAATTGACAAACAGAAATTATTTAAATAAAAAAATAAATAAAAATACCTGATGCTCCTGGATAAACCAATGGCAATAATTCCCCGGCCATCAAATCCGTTTGATAAAGCGACTCGCCTTCATACTCCTCCCCATTCCCAAGCTTTACCTTCGCCTGAATCGCTCTATCCATCGTACTCGCCCCAACGGTCAACATCCAGGGCGCCTCATTGGACAACGAACTGTGCTGGGGTCCACTATTCCCCGCCGCCAAGCTTACGAAGATCCCCTTCTCAACCGCCGCGAACGTGCCAATGGCAATAGGATCGACATCGAACATCATCGAATCGCCGCCAAGGGACAGCGATAGAATGTCAGCCCCTTCCTCGATTGCGGCGTCTATTCCGGCTAGAATGTCGGTATAGGCGCATCCAAAATCTGTACAGACTTTGTAGACGGCTAAGTGGGCATTTGGGGCCATGCCGACGGCTGTGCCTTGGGCGCTACCGAGGGCAGATGCATTGGCGACAAAGGTACCGGCGGCGGTGCTTGCCGTATGCGTTCCGTGACCGACGGTGTCGAGCGGCGAGGCGGCGTCGACGATATCGTTGCCCATCACCTGCACAGTTCGAACGAGCTGTTATGATCAAAACTGGATCCTTAATTGGAAAACTTTTGTGTCAAATTTTTTGGCCAAAATATATATGGGTGAACGCTATATGTTTAAAATTTTTCGGAAGAGCAAGATATTAAATAATATATAATATATTTATCTTAAAAAAGATTTAAATAATTCAAGTTTTATTTTATTTATTTTTTTTAATTTAAATATTCTATCAATGCCTCAAAATAATATGTTTGAATACTGTTGAATCTATTTTCAAAATAATATATTTCATGATATTATACTAGTTATGTATTTTTAATAAATAATTCAAGCTCATGATAGAATATCCAATAATGATTTTCTTTCGTATTTAGTTTTATATTGGTGAAGTAAAAGTAGTTTTGTCTGCTATAACTCACTCAAATAGAGCAAATAACTTTGTATTATAGAGCCTCTTCTTATTTTACATTGCACTTAGTAATTCCGTCCCTTATCTCAGCCTTTTCAAATTTAATTTGTTAATAGAATAAGTATTTACAAGCAATGAAAAATACAAATATTATTACACGTACACAAAGCGAGATGCTTAAGCGGCCGGCTTAACATATTGTGCGTTGATGTAGAGCAATTCTCTATAATTATATGCCGGCAGGCAGATATACTTAATTAATATATTTCATTAATGAAAATTTCAATTTATATATAACATATCATCAACAGCTTATATTTATAAATTTAATTTTTAAAATTTTTAAAAAAATTTCGCAATCAATAAATTTAATTTCAGAGAGATCTGATATTTTAACTAATCTTCAATTTAAATTTACTTAAAAAATATATTAAAACATTCTATTGTAAAACACATTAAGATGAATTTCAAAATCATCCGATTTATATTTAGATATTATCATACGTAAATGTCAGTATGATTCTGACGATTTATAAGTACATTGTAGTATATTTAATATTATGATATTCTAATATCAATTTTCTTTATTGCATTTTGATATTGATCACGTATTTAACCTTTTAAAAGATTAAAAATAACGGCTCCTTTCATTCCATTTATTTATAATAACTAAGTATTCATTTTAGAAAAGTTTTCTTAATGCTTCTTAAAATAATTTTTTAATATTAAAATTAAAATTTTTTATTAAAAAATTAGTTCAAGAAATATTAAGAAAGGCATGCTAAAAGAAGCCTAAAACTAAGAATAAAAATATTTTTGCGAGATAAACAAATTTAGTAATCCGAAGACCATAGATCGACTTTAAATTGTTCAAGCTTTTACTAACCTTAATTTTATTTTTTTCTGAATTAAATTTATTAAATTAAAATTATTTATTTGCATTGTTTTTTAAAAATATTAGTACCATAATTATGCAACTAAAAAACAAAATTTAAATAATTAACGAAGCTTAAAATCATCCATACCTGTCCTTGCAAGAATGCCCGAGCCCCAATAATCTTATTATTACAGTCCGACGCATTGAACTCACACTTCCCCTTCCACTTCTCTGGCGGTGGCCCGATTCCGTGGTCGTCAAACGAAGGATGATTGGGCATCACACCGGTGTCAAGGATGGCGACGATTACTCCGCGACCGAAGTCGGACTCACTCCAAAGCCCTTCCGGCTTCACCCCCGCCGAGCTCAACAGGCCAAGAAACTCGGGCGTGTGCGTGGTTGCGAGGGGCACCAGAGTGTCGGCGGTCGAGAAGAGAAAGCCTGGCTTCGCCTTCATTGCTTTCAGCTCGGAGTCACTAAGCCGGGCTGCGAAGCCGCTGATGGCGATCTTGTAGCTGTATAGAATGGGAGGTGGGGCTGAAGTGGTCTGTGGGAAGAAGGAGAGATGCCATGATTGCGTAGTATGTACGGGTGGAGGAGGGTTGACATGGATTATGTATGTTTTGGTCGAAAATGAGCTCTCGTTGGTTAGGGCTCGAGCTGCGGTAGTAAGAAGGATTGAAGAGAGCAAGAAGGTGAAGAGAAGTGAGAGGAAGCTTTTAGCCATTTTTTGGGAGTAGCTAGCCGAATGTGGTGTTTGCTTCTATCTCGCGGTGGCTATATAGAAGCTAATGCTTGATGAGGTGGATAACCTATTCATAAAATGCACTTATATATTCTAATCAACATTAGGTCGTCTTTTTGTGAATCTCTCTGTATTGAATCTTTTGGGTAAATTTTTATAGTTGGTAGGATTAAAAATTAAATTTTGTAATTAAGCATCGTTAAAAAAAATTTAGACAGTCAACTGTTTAGTTAGCGCAGATATTTATATATATATATATTGATTGAATAAAATATATATTTAAATAGAAAAATCCTATATAAATAAATATATATCTTATTTATTTTTTTACATCTCATTAAGCAAATTGATTAAAAAAATACCCTAAAAAACTATTTGAGAAGTCCATTTAAAAAAAAAAAAAAAAAAAAAATTTTTTTTTCATCTTATCTTTGAGTAGTGTCTTAATTTCTGATATTATCTTTTGTCTTTATTTTAATGTTGTATCAACTCTACTGATCAAAAATTTTAAAAAATTACTATATAAAGTTAAAATTTCATGCACTCATCAATAAGATCTGATTTTATATAGGACTTTATCGATGATTTTATTTAACCAAAAACATCAATGATATACTTATTGCTATAATATCAAAGAGTTATATAGAGTATGAGGAATTTATAGAACTTAACTTGTATTTCCTATAATAAGACTGTCTTATAAATATAAGGCTTAATAATTATTTGATAAGATATTATTTTCTCAATTCTAAAATAGGACCTATGTTCATTTTTGAAAATAATTCAAGAAGATAAGTCTTTCATCCAAAATTTTAAAAAAAATTTTGAATGTGTTACAAGCTTGAATATGAAGAGTAGTATAGTTGGAGGGATATATATATTTTTTAAGCAATGAGATTTTTTTTAATTAAATAAATGGGCAAAGCCTAAATGCATTCAATTTAAAAGATAATAGAACAAGGATCCAAAGGAAACATAAACAAGAACATCAAAAGATAAAAGTGAAGATGCCAGTCAGACTCAAGAATGATAGCATCATGCAACTGCCCAGCCACCAGATAGGACCATCAATTGGAGGTAACAAGCCAGAAGTCAAACATCAACAAACACCAAATAAAGTCTGAATCAACCCACAAGCCAAAGAAAGACCACCAAACAAAGAGATAAAATAACCACCACGGTTGCCCACAAGTATAGAAAAAACTAGTAGTAATGCACGAAACAATCTCATCATTGTCCAGAAGCATCGAAAAATAAACACCTACAAGATAGCCACCAACCTTGTAAATCTTCACAACAAAAAAGCACCCAAGGCAAAAAATTGAAGCCCAATAACACACCATATTACTTTCTATTGAATTTTCTTCTACCACATTTGGAACTCCCACACAAGAAGGCACCATCAATGGAACCAAACTTTAACACAAACATTGCATGAAAATCATCCCCAGGGTCATCACAAACTTTCCCAAGCAATGAGGCAGACCCATCCAACCAGTCAAATTGTTCCAAACTGCTATCCTTCCAGTTAACCGACAAATGAACAAACATCTCATCATAAGTAAAAAGGATGCCTGAATATGAACAAAAGTTATATCATTTAGTTGCCCATCAAAAGGTGAAAGAGTAGGATTTGATGAAAGACACAATAGAAATTAACAAAAATGGTTCTAGGAGCCATCCAACACGACCATATTGATCGGACAATGAACCTCCTCAACAATGATAGTTGCATCAGCAAGAGGAGACCACTACAGGAAAATCACCCATTTTCGGCGGCCTTTTCCGGCGGTAATTAAACCTTTTCCGGCGATTTTGTAGTTTTCAGGCGGTTTTCCGGCGGTTAAATTACCGCCGGTAAAAACGGCGTAGGAAAATGAATTCCGACGGTTTTTTCTGGCGGCAATTTTGTCCGGCGGCTTACCGGCGGTCTTAAACCGCCGGTCAAATTAAAAAAAAAAAACACCGCTCCGGCAGCCAGCCACCCCTGCTCCAGCGTGCTCCGGCGATGCCACCCTCGACTCCCACGCGCTCCGGGCGATGCCCACCCGCGCGGCTCTGGGAGATGCTCCCCCCTGCGCGTTCTCCCGCGGGCAGCAAGGGATTCGAACGCTGGTTCGTTTAGTGGATTTTCAAACGACGAACCACTTTGCTGAAGAAGTAAATACGTTTAAATTGTCAATATTTATTATTTAAACTATATCCCCATTGAAAATAAAAAAAACTTTAATTATAAGAAATTTAAACTAATTAATTTAAAATAAAAAATAATATTTAATAAAAAATAAATAACTAATTAATTTTAAGATGAAAATTAAGTTAATAGTTATTTTAACTTTTAAGAATTTTTTGTTAAATCATTTAAATGCTTAAAATTTTATTCATTTTTTTATTAAATTTTTGAAAGCCGCTAGAAACGTTAAAAAGCCGCCGGAAAAGCCGTCGGAAATGTGACCGCCGGAAAATCATCGGAAAAAAGTCTAAAAGCCGCCAAAAACATGGCCGCCGGAAATCCGCCGGAAAATGCCGCCAGAAATCAGTGTTTTTCCTGTAGTGGACTTAACAGAAGGGATTATCGCCAAATAATTAGCTTCCAAATTAACATTATCCAAAATCTCTTCTTGCATGGGATTAGCCAAGTCCGATGAAAGACTAACATCCATATTAGATGAAATAACAAGAGGTTCTAAAAAATTAATCCCAACCCCATTTTTAATAACACAATCACCCTTTTCTACAGCAACAAGAGTATGAACTGGAGGATAACCTGAAGCCATAGTAATGGGCATAACATCCCCCACTTCATTAGCAACCACATTTCTCAAACGACCCTCATCACCAACATCATTCAATGAAATACCAGTATTGCCATGAGAATCCTTTGAAAGTTTTAGTAGGTTGTTAGACCTTATTGAACTTTTCCAAGGCTAACAAAGATGGGGGGTGAATTGGTAATTTTAAAAAAAATTAGATTTTTAAAATTGCCAATTCCCCCCCCCCCCCCTTGGTTAGCATTGATACAATTCAATAAGGTCTGACAACTTACTCGAACTTTCAAGTGGTATCAGAGCCTATTTAAAAAATTAAAGTTTAGACTATTTTTTGAAAAAAGATTATTGTTACTTTTGGAAAACAAAATACTCCTGAAGAATACTCTATTATTAGACCACCTTTATTTGATAACATCCCTTTCAATTTTTGAAAAACTTTGCATGTTTACTTTTTTACAATCACTTGATAGGCTACACTAAACCCACTAAACTTGTTAAAGGGATTAGAGTTGAAACAAAATTGACTGATTGAACAGTAGAAGAAAACTACTTAGCATAACTAAATGCAAAATATATAAATTGTTTTATCTGTGCATTGAAATTAAAAGACTATAAGCATGTTTCTACTTGCAAAACTGGAAAAAAAAATCTAGGATAGACTTTGCATAACTTATGAAGGGATAAATAAGGTTATGTGTTGGAAACTCGCTCAATATGAATTAGGATATTAAGCCTAATTAAATGTCCCAAGGCTAACCAAGAGG
>NW_021320056.1:283765-285999 GCF_001605985.2 Dendrobium catenatum
GAGCTCAAGGGTACTGAATCCCATTCCAAAGATGATAATGCTCCTTTGGTCATTAACAGTTGAAGACAACGCTCGGTCGAAAGAGAAGATCAATTGGCCAGCCATTTGAATGTTCTAAAAGTTAAAGAGATGATTGAAATTAGATTTCTTTTAAGAGAAGTGGAAAAGAGTTTGTTATTTTGAAACTTAAGGCTTGTAGAATAGTCTCACTTTCCAACACATATTGAGTGGTAAAAAAAACACACCCAACACACGTTAGGGAGATAAAGGGACTAAATACATGCCAAAAGGAAGGTCTTCTCAAAAGGTCAACATATGTTAGCCCATAAGATGGTTGTATGGGTAGGTTTGGAACTTGGAAAAAAATTGTTATTATCTTTCTTTCCACATTTTGAAGGGAATTTGAATTTTGAATGATTTAAGATGGAGTTTTTTTTTTTACGAAATCCAAAACACAACGGACAGAGTTTCCCCTTGCCCGAAGGCTTATGGAATTGTATGAAAAACTCAAGTAAAGTAAATAGTCTAACCCTCCTTACTCCTAAAAATTCAAGGGGAGTAAAGGGGTTAAGACTAAAATACTTCGAACTTTCTTAAAGTAAAAAATTTTCAAACTCCTTTCAATTTGGAAAACAAAGGTACATTAAATGTGACATTCGTTAATCATAATTTTAAAAGGATATTCAGAGGCCTGATTTGACACTGTCACCTCATAGGAAATCCCAGGGCAGAAGGTCAAAATCAGGACGATTAAGTTAGCAAATGACAAAAATTTTGGGAGGTAGAACCT
Organism: Dendrobium catenatum; assembly: GCF_001605985.2. NCBI lineage: Eukaryota > Viridiplantae > Streptophyta > Magnoliopsida > Asparagales > Orchidaceae > Dendrobium > Dendrobium catenatum. The sequence goes on from NW_021320056.1 coordinate 284,556, forward strand.
CTCTTTTAATGTTTTAAAATTATTTTTTAGATGTTGGTCACACTCCCCCAAGGAAGAAATGGGTTGAGGGACCAACGGAAGGAAGGTAGTTAAGACTACCGATAAAACAAAATTTCATTCTTATTAAAGATTGAGAAAGAGATTTGTCCTACCGGGCGTGCCATTTTTTTGTTGGTGGAATTTTGAAAACAGGTTTTGAAATTATTAGTTTTCTTTGGGAATTTTAAAATTGAGATTGAATTCTAATTCTTGAAGTTGAATCAACTCGTTCGGAAAAGTATATCACCCCGAAGGACGAAAATAAAATTCCATAACAGCGTTCAAACTTAGAATCGTGAAATTCATCATGGATATTATGGCTAGATTCTAAAGATAACTCCACACGGCCCCGAGGGGACGAGGTAGAGTTCAACTAAATAATCCAGTCATGGTATTCAAGGAGTATGATTGCCGAATTCATATCTAAAGTCTTATCAAAGAAGGATGTATCTCCCCAAAGGGAGATAACAACTTTCAGTGATAATTCTTCCAATATGATAACGACAATCATTTTTTAACTTTTCCCAAAGAAATCTAAAAGGATTTTAAAAAGATTAATTTTGAAATCAGGTGTGTGTGGTTCCAAATCTCCTACGAGCACAAGCCCTCGTAGTAAATTACATCGTAGGGAGACAGAGTCCCCTACAAAAACTCTCGATTCAAATAAGAATGAAATTTTGTTAGATTTTCTAGGAGTGATATCAAAAAGAGATTAATTTTAGAAACTCAAAAGGGAAGGGATCAGAATTGAGCAGTTATTAACAGAGTCAAAGGAAGAGAGGTAGGGGACACTTTGAGATTCCAGAACCATCCGGAAGTGTCCCAACTTAATCTAAATGTTGGGCTTTATGTTTTGGATTGAAATGATATTTAATTAGAGTTGAGCATTTTATTAGAAATTTGGGACTACATTCCCGAGATTGGGGTCTTATAATCAAAAATATGCCCCAGATCATAAATCTAATTTGGATGCTGGACCTTAGTCGTCCGAACCTAACTAATGCAGTGCATAACCTGGACTTACTACGGCCTGGATTGGGGAGCCAGCTAACCACCTAGTCGATTTAAAATATATGAATCCGGTCTTTTATGAAAGAGTGGTGGGGACGTTGTACTTAAGGTTCTGGAGAATTGGGGCCGACATCTAGAAATTTTCCTAATGGGCCCCTTTGACTTATGTTGGGTGCTAAAATGCTAAAACTGATGCAATTAAAATTTTGACTCTTTTAATTTGTATCTAATGCAATGCAAGCTGGTCAACAACTTCCAAATCAAATATGCTTGAAATTTTAAAAAACAGGCTTATAAAATAATTTTTTAGAAGATTGGGCTTCCCCAGGTCCGGCACCTCGTCCTCATAGGTCAGACTATCCGGACTCTACCCGCAGGCGGGGAAGGGTCTAAA
>NW_021320056.1:286099-314404 GCF_001605985.2 Dendrobium catenatum
AGTGGGTGATTAGTTAAAGTTGTCTAAAATTCTGGGTCTGTTAAAGCTTAAAAGGGGAATTTAGGTTAAACTTTAAGTATTAGTGAATTAGGAATTTTAATTAAATATATTTTAAAAGTTAATTGATTGCTACCTTTGTTTCATACCGAGGCCGTGAAGTTTATTTCACCTTCCTTGGGGCTAAGCTAATAGCCTCGTAGGCCTGGGTTACCCAGTAACAATTGGGGTTAATTAAGTTATTTAAATTGGTTGAAATTAAAAGAGTGCATTAATGTTAAGGAGAGTTGATTACTGATTTTAATGGGTTGATTGAGAATTTTAATAACCTATTAAAAGAGTTTTAAAGGTTGGAGAAGTTAACAGATTTTAAAGGATTACCCGGATACGTTAACTAAGGGGTCAAAATTTCACTTTCAAAATTTGAGCTAGTCTTAAGGGTTTCAGATTTTTAATAAATACTAGACCTAATTATTAGTTGTTAGACAGGTGGAACACTCAATTTCGAGTTTTCTATCAAAAGTTATGATTTTAGAAGTTTTGACCCGATTTGACTTGAGGTCACCTATGATGGTTAATCCTTGGTTTTAACCAAACTATGGAGGTTTAATATTTTTAGGAAGTAATAGATTCTAATTGAAGTTATTAGCCATTAAGTTTGATTGATCAAAATTTTTTTATAATTAATAGTGAATTTTAGAAATTTTTACATATTTGTAGGGGTTACCAAGTTATTACGACTAAGGAGGCCACTTAAAGATTTGAACCCAAATGAGCCCTAAACTCCTTGGGATCAATTCCAAAGGTCATAAATTTCCTAAGGACAGACCAACAAGTGTTTAAAACTCTTTTGGGATTTTTAAGATTTTTAAGATTAATTAAAATTGATTAAACCCTGATTATCTAAGGATCAAGCCAAGACAAATATAGAGATCAATCTAAGAGGGTTTCAATTCTTATTGATTAGGGGATTAATTAGGGACAATTAAGGACATTTTAATGGATTTTACAAGTTAAGAATAGTTCATTATCAATTAATTAGGGTTAACAGACCATTTCTAAGAAGGATTTTTTAGGCTCCTACTTGGGGAACCAAATAAACTCCAAATTTGATGAAATTTGAACCATAGGATCACCTGACCCTAAGGACTAAACCAACCAAATTTGAACTCAAATGGAGTACTCTAAGGTGGTTAACCAAACCACCCAAGGTGAGCTCTAAGTCACCTTCAAATCACTATAGGGGTCTATCCTAGGCTTGGATTGGGGCAAAATCAGTGGCTCTACACTCCTCATCCTACACATCATCAACACACAAAAAATCACACCCTAAATCCCATTGGATAGGTTTATATCCCCTTTTGAATTTAAGGGACAAACCATGACCCTTAAACTTAAAAATTAGGGAAAGTGCCCTTGAACAACTTAAAATGGGGAGATAAAATTTGGAAATGCAGGAACATGTTCAATTTCAATCTCCCAGAATTCCAGACTTGGTGGACTTGTATTTAAAAAGTAATTAAAGAAATTCAGAAAATGCTCAAATTGAAATTAAACCTAACAGTGACCTAACCAGGGTCTGGAATCTTAGAGCTTTTGTAGATCTCCCTGAGACTTTTCCAATGATCCTAAGAACACCTAATTTGGACAAGTGTGCATGGAGTTATGAATTTTTGAAGTTCCCTTAAATTTCTGGATTTATTAATCCGGCAACTACACAGTCAGCAACCATTTACACGCACCGCGTGCTGATTCGCCAAGCAATCATTGGCGCGAACGATTAACGGCTGGGTTAACCACAACCGTCGGATGGCAGATCGAATGGCTGGGATTAACAGCGCTCCGATACCGCGGGATCTAATCCGAGTCGTTGATCGAGATCAACGGCTGAGATTTTGTCTTCAACCTCCCGCTCGTATCCGAGACCACAGAGCTTCTCCGGCTTGATCCGGCCGATCCCGCAAGTGAACTCCGATGAAATTTCACAGGGAGGATCAGGATGGTGGAAACCTTCAATCCAACGGTGGAGATCCATTGGGGTGAAGGTTTCCTTCACACTTGACCAAACTACCTAGCTAGGGAGCTCGGGATGGAGGGATTACCGCAGAGAAGGCCTCAACGAATGAGCTTCTCTATCAGGAAGCTTCAGGGGATGATGTCAAAAAGTTCTCCTTCAGAAATAGGGACCGGAGGATGGCCGGAGGTGCAACTTCGAGTGGGACGCCGAAAGCTTTTACGGGCACTTGCTCGTACAGAAGGAGGGGTCGATCTGGGAACTCGAAGGGAGCATTTGGGAGTCTGAAGGAGCACTGGGAATCGATCGAGAGCGAATGCCAATGCCTCTGGAGGTCTGGAGAGCTCGAGGGTATGCGGCCACCTTTCAGGAGCTTGGACGGCCGAGATTGAGCTGGAGAGAGCTCGGATCGCTGCCAGGTGGATGATGGCGACGTCCAGGGGAGATCGTGGGGATCAAACCGGTGGACAGCAGCCTTAAACCAGGAGTTGTCTGGGGGGGACCACCAGAACTCCATTTCCATTAGCTTCGACCGCCGCCGGCCATGGTCTGGATCAGGTTGACTGGGGGAGGCCGATGGGGACGTGCTAGAGCCAAGGGTGGAGTGAATTTGGTCTGGGAAGGTCTGGATCAAACTGGTGGCTGGATTGGACCCAAACCTGCTCGGTTCGAGTTGAATTGAGCTTTATCCAGGTCAGGTCAGACCCTGGGTTTGGTATGGGAGATAGGTCTGGGTCTGGTGCACCCAATGCAGATGGCAATTGGATCCAATTTGATCTTGGTTAAAAGATGGCTTGGGTTGATCCAAACCTGCTCGGTTCGGTTCGATTTGGGCTACCCCCAGGTCAGGCCAGACCCTGGGCTTGAGGTGGGAAGTGGGTCTGGGTCTGGTGGACCCAATGCAAGTGGCAATTGGATCCAATTTGATCTGAGTTGGAAAATGGCTTGGGTCCAAGTGTTTTTGGTTACTTTGGGTTAGCCTAACTCTTGACCCAGGCTAGCCCAAGGCATGGGCTTGCTGGAGGAGGTGTGTTGGAACTAGGGCCACCTATGAGAGGTGTTGCTCAAGTTCAATTGGGCTTAGGTTGAGAATTGGCTCAATACCAAGTGATTTTGGGCACTTTGGGTTAGCCTAACTCTTGACCCAAGTGAGCCCAAGAGTTGGGCTGATCATGGAAGGTGTATTGGGTCAATGGGAATCCAATGACACCTTGATTTGGATTCAATTTGATCAAGGTTAAGAGGTGACTCAAGGGAGGCCTCTCTTTGGTCACTTGGGTCAAGCCATATGGCTAACCCAAGTGAGCCCAAGGCTTGGGTCTCCAAGAGAGGTCTCTTGGGTACCCAAGGGGTCATCCCTTACATTCAAAAGGACTTGGAATGGACTCAAAATTGGAGGGTAACCTCTAGAGACATGTCTTATCACTTTGTAAGTGATAGACCCTGAATCAGAGGCGATTTGACTGGGTTTTGAAATGTTTGAAAAATCTTTGAAAAAGGTCTTTAGGACAAGGCCTTAAGACTTTGGATTTAAGTCTGGATTTCTGGGTTTGGATTGGATTTTAAGTTTGAATAATTAATGTTGGAGTATCCAAATCATTTACAATCATGTGGTGACTGTTAATGAATGGATAGGGTCAAAGCTAGATCAAAGGTCGAATCAAAGTTTAGATTGAAATTTGGGTTCTCAAGTGGATTGAATCAAAGTTTGGATATGTTTGAAATTTGAATTAATTGGGATTTGAGTTGAATGAAGCTTGAGATTTAAATTGATCAAGGGTAGGAATTAAATTGAAGTTGGTGTTGATCAAAGGTAGGAATTGATTTGAGGTTGAAGTTGATCAAGGGTGGGGATTGATTTGAGGTTGGAGTTGATCAAAGGTAGGGATTGATTTCAGTCTAGATTGGTCCTAAGATCTAGAGGGGTTCTAAGATCTAGGATCTAAGGGAATCCTGGGCTCTAGAATGGATCCTAAGGTCTGGCTCTAGGAAAGGATCTTAAGGTCTAGAGTGGATCCTAGGATCTGGCTCTAGGAAAGGATCTTAAGGTCTAGAGTAGGCCCTAAGGTCTAGAATTGATCTGAAGTTTGGAAGGGCCTTAGTGACCTCATACAAAAATGAGGTCAACAACATGCTCATTTTTCAAAAAGTAGTCTAAACTTATGATTTTGAAATAATGCTCTGATACCACTTGTTGAATCTTGAATAGGTTGTTAAACCTAAGCTTATGTCCCAAGGATAACCAAGAGGGGGGTGAATTGGTAATTTTAAAAATTCTCATGGATTTAAAATTTGAAATTGATTGATTCAAAAACCTAGTTAATTAAAGTTTCAAAAATAAAACTTTTTAACCACAAAATTAAAAACTTGTAATAAGAAAGCAGTGAAAATTAAAATGACATAAAGATTTATAGTTATTCGATCAAACGTGATCTATATCCACTCCCTGAAGACTCCCTCTTCAAGTATTGCACTATTACTAAAGTGACTCTCATTTTGCCCCCACAGCAAGGATGAGAAGCCTTTATAAAACTCTCTTTCACCAATCCCCAGTGCAGTAGAGAACTATCATCTTTACACACCCTTCATGTGTAGGCAGAGAACCTTCATTCTTTCACACCCTCCAAGTGTAGACAGAGTACCTTCGGTTTTTCACACTCTCTAAGTGTCGGTAGAGAACCATTATCCTTTCACACCCTCCAAGTGTAGGTAGAGAACCTTCGGCTGTTCACACTCTGTAAGTGTCGGAAGAAAATCGAATCTTCTTTAAAGATATTCTTATGAGCAATCTAGAAAGATAAGATGAAATGTGAAAAACATAAATCACATAAAGATCCTTACCCCTTCACACCCCATTAGAAGAATATCTCTCTCAAACACTCTCTCACGCTCTCTCCTTCAATTTCCCTTGAAAAATCATGAAGCAAAGATTTTTTACATCAGTTTTTAATGGACCTTTTATATAAAAGACACAAAAAATCATTTAAAAAACTAAAATTTTCAATTTTGAGCGTACACGATCGTCCAGTATGATCGTTTTTCAAATGTATGAACAGTTGAAATATTATTGCGTACGAACTTATTGTGAATCGGTACGAAATCATTTCATACCCGATCATCGTCTGGTACAAATGAAGTTTGTCTGGCATGAATAGTTACAAAATTTCAAAATTTGTCTGTACAAAACATCGGGATGAAAGGGACCTCACATTTTTGTACTCTAGAAGGCATGTATGAACTGGGTTCATACAATATGATCCATACTTAGAAAAATTATTTTTAATATTACCTGGAACCTGAGAAGATCATACTTGTGAAAGCATGTATGAACTAGGTTCATAGAGTATGATCCATACTTAGAAAAATTATATTGATGCAACATGGAATCGGAGAAGATCGTACTCGTAAAAGCATGTACGAACTGGGATCGTCCCGTATAATCCATACTTAGAAATACTTTTTTAAGCGAGGATGGACTTGAGGTTCTTGTACTCATGAAAGCATGTATGAACTAGGATCATCCCATATAATCCATACTTAGAAAAGTTTTTATTTCTATTCGTTTAACTGCTCGTTGGGGAAAATAACTGACCAGATTATCCCATACGAAGTAATATCGTACTGTATGATCAGTTTAAAAAAAAAATATGAATTTTAAAGTCTCCCTCGATGTGTGTGTGTGCTAAGTTACTCAATTACAATCACATTATCTTAGACTCAGTAAAATGGAAAATATAGAGTTCAATTATAATAAACTCTAAACTGATCTTGATTTGAAGTGTTGAACAATCCAGAGTATAATTTCCTTGAAATATTAGTACACACAAAAGCAAAATAACCCGATCAGATTAGTATATCCTTTTCCTGGTGTTAGATATTTTTTATGTGATATGCCAGGGCACATTTCATACACTTGCACTATTCACCATAGCACACATTGGGTGTGGAGACCCAAATTACATGATTCATAGCATAACACATATACATTACATTCTTCTTTTCATAAGAAGGGACCTAAACCAGTTTGGGTTCATAAACATGACGTCTGATGTTTTTGTAGGCTTGCTCTCACAAATGGCCTCGTTAGAGCATGTAGTACTTGGACAGTGGAGGCTCACAACTTATAATTGCATAAACTTCCTGCTTAATAAATTCTAATTTATGTATTTTCTGATTTATTGCTCGTTGTTATTTTCTATTTCTTTCTCTTTAGTTTTGAGTTTTTTTAATTTGATGTAATTTTGTAATGATTCCATCTCTAATGTTCTTTTTTTTTTTAGTTTTTCTTTTTGGTCATATCTGAAATGATATTTTATGCCTTATTTTTATTTTTAAAAATTTATAGTCAATATTTTACATCTCTAAATCAGTTAAAGGGAGAAACACCGTGAATTATTTTCCTCCTTCTAACCTCTTTTAGCGATGTAATTTTCTTTTCTAAACAAAAGTCTATCTTAAATTAACAACTGGACTTTGCAATTGAGATCTTTTATATCTTGATACAGTAATATATCTTATATATATAATGTTCAAAATCTTTATATTATTTTCAAAATCCTTCGAAATCTTATCGTTGTATTTGTTAGATGAATTTGATTCAATTTTATGGCTTATTCTTCCCTATATTAGAGAGTGAGTTTTTCTTTTCTAATATCTAGAAGATATACTCACAACTAAGAGTATTTAAGAATTTTGAAAGGGATCTTGCTTGAAAAAATGTCAAGGACATAAAATGAGCCCCAAAAAGAAAAAAATTTAAAAAGATGCTCAATGACTGCCAAAAAGAATTGAAATATATACAAAGTGTATTAAAAATCCAAAGATGCATAAAGTGTGCCAATCAATTGACAAGAGGTATAAAATGAGCCCATAAATGACAAGCTTCCTTCTCTTTCAATACTTTTAAATCTTAGAAGAATTAATGTGTCACTTGATATTTTCAAGGGATTGATTTAAAATTTCACGATTGCGACAAAATACTTTCGTAATTTATTCTATAAGATGTTTTTTTGGAACCAAGTTTTGAAGTGATCTATTTTTCTTATCCAATTAGTTTTTCTAAGTTAGGTATTTTATTTTTAAAAGTCTATTTGCCCTGAGAGAAGTCCAAGCTAGGGCTAACAAGATCGGCTATTCTTCCATTTTTTAGATTTTGATGAAGTTAACTCATTATTCTTATAAATTTTTTAAATTCAATCACATGGAAAATTTATCATTTCATGCTTTAATTTATAAAAAAAAAAACATTTCTTTCATTACTTCTTTTTTGTCTTATGTTCTGCTTTTCTTTTAGGGTTTTTCCTCCTCCTTTTTGTGGTGTCAAAAGGGGGGAGTAGTATTTGTTTGAGTTTGTTTTGTTGTACTATTTTATTTTGTTTTGATATTTTCCATCATCAAAAAGGGGGAGATTATTATGAATCTGATTTCAAGAAATAAAATTTTGATGATAGCAAACAATTCTATTTTTTTACGACTGCCTTGCCTACTAACATTTCAGGTCCATAAGATCAAATTGTAAATTGAACTAGCTTAAGATTGGGTAGATTAGGACTGAGTCATCTTGTAATGTATGTCAAGTGTATTTTACCTTTTCTTGAGTCCATTGTAACTTGAATGCCTAAGATGAATTTGATTCAATTTTATGGCTTATTCTTCAAGGTTAAATTAAAAAAAGGCATGCAAGATTAAGAAATTTAGATAGATTATGAAATTACTACTTCACAAAATTAAACGCATCAATCAAATCATATAATAAAAATAAATCAAATATAAAAGTACATGTGACAAATGCCACTTAATTATAAATCATAATTTGTAGAAATTAAAAGTGGCCATGTACCACTAACAACAACCCAAATTTTGATCCTAAAAAAGACGCAAGTAATTTTAAGAATAAGATATTCTTGTGTCTTCATTTTATCTTTCGCCCTTCTACGAGCTCCTTGGATTAGTTGGGTCCAAGCATCCAATTGGAAAGAACTCCTCAAAGGGGTGTTTATTTCCTCTTTAGATTATCAAATCATCATAACTTGAATGCCCAAATGAAATTAAAGGAACTCTCCACTAAGATATGTTTCCCTTCTCTTTGGGCTTAAATAATTTGTATGTTAGGTAGTTGATAAAATTATTTAATATTTTCTTATTTATTGTAGGTCAAAGGGGATTTTTAATTTGATTGTAAGTTTTTACGTTTAAATGTTCATTTTAGAATGAATTTTAAGTGCTAAGTGACTACCACATTTGCTTACTCCTGGGCGATGAAGTTTATTTCATCTTCCTTGAGGCTAAGTTAGTAGCCTTGTAGGCCGAGGTTACCATGCAATAAATAATTATTTTAAATTAATTTAATTTGTTGAAATTAATGAGTTATTAATTTATTTTTTAAATTAATTAGTTTGATGTTAATTTAAATCATTAAGTTAATTAATTTTTTTTCCATCAACCGGTATGTGGCATTATCATAGTGGGCTCAAGGAACTAGCCTCCTTAGGACATGTAACCCCACAACTCAAGATAGTTCATCCTAAAAATTATGTTAATGTATTTAAATTAAAGATTTCATTTTAATTAAATAATTAATAATCAATTAATTTTAATTTTTTGCACTACATTGAATTTGTTTGTGATATTATCAAAGTGGGCACGAGGAACGCCGCAACTCAAGATAGTCCGTCCTAAAAACTTCATCGTTGGACTGCTTGTTGTATATTTGGGGTTTTCTTATCTAATTTTAATGATTAAGTTGATGCTTTCTAGAATTTAATCAATTATTGATTTTTGAATTTCTTATGAATTATTTAAATCGTTAAATTAAGAGGTCCAAATTTGACTTTTTTAATTAAATTAAATTCTAAAGTTTTAATATTTTTCAAGAATATTAGATCCTAAGGGGAGTAAATAGACACTAAGTTTGCTGGATTTATATTTTTTTTTTAGGTTAAGTTATGATTTTTTAAGTTTAGATGTGTTTTTGAACTAAAGTTGACTAAAGAGTTAACTTTTTGTCTTTGACTGACTTCTGGAGGTTTAACATTTTTAATAAATATTTGACCCTTAAAGGAGTCTAATGCCTTTGAGTTTGTTCAATTTAGAATTTTTAGAATTAATCCTGAATTTTTAAAGTTTTAGTATTTAATTAACTTAATTATTTTTTTAATTAATGAGGTTTTAATTATTTTTCACCAAACTCACTCCAAACTCCATGAAATCACTCCCAAAGGTCATGGAAAACCTGTAGAAGTATTTTCAATGGTTTAAAATTTATTTAATATTTTTAATACTTTTAAATTAATTAATTTATTATTTAATTATTTTTATGAAAACTTAAAGTAAGCTAAAACTAGAAGTCCAATGATAGGGCTTTTAATTTTTCTAGATAAAGGTTTTAATTTTGAATATATATATATATATTCAAATTAATTATGACTTTAAAATTTCATGCTTCATTACGGGGCTAAATTTTAACTTAATAAACCTAATAGTCTCTAAATTCAATGAAATTTGAACCTAAGGGGTGTAATGTCAATAAGTATAATGCTCCAAAGTTTCACTCCTCTTGGATGTGTGTAGAATTCCTAATTTTTTTTTAAGTTGTCTAGACATTGACCTTAATTATTTTTCATAGGTATTAGTAGTATTCTAATGGGTTTAAAATTGTGTTCCCTGATACATGCATGAATACACCAATACATAATGAATGCCAAATACTCTATGGAATAATCATGGTGAATTACTAAAGAATATAGGTCACATAATGACCTTTAAGTTTGGAAATTCAATGATAGGAAGGATGCATATGTAATTGTGCTGAGATCACCTGAGGAAATAGGAAACATCCTTGAATATTTTCCACCCAACTTGAATCCATGACCATATATAGTTTGAGGCCATACAGAAAAATACCCATAACATCAATGAAAAATTTCTCTCAAGTAATATATGACCATGCCTTTGATTCATTTTTTAGTGAAAGAGGGCCTCTCACTGATTCCATAGAGCCATAAAATGTATTTATTGAAATTAAATTTAATTATTTATGAATTTTCAAAAATCTAGGTCAAACCATGACCAAAGTTTTCGTAAATTTAAAATTAGACTAAGCTTGAAAATTCAGGGGAGATCAAAGATAGATCCTATGATACCTCTTCCAAAATTTTGACTAAAATAATTTATATATTTTTATTTAAAATCAAAATAATTTTTCTATAATATTTAAATAATTAAAGGTATATTTGTCAAATTAACTCAATTTTATTTTTAAAATAATGCCCTCCTTATGTTGTATCCACGAGACCAAGAACTTTAAAAATGGTTGAGAAATGAATTTTATACATTTTTTTTTTTGAAGTTTAGGGCATTTTGAGATTTCTTTAAAGAATTTTAATATATAGTCAGTTAGTGACGCTGACTATGTAGGAACTTTCCATGAAACAAGAAAAAATTAGCCCATGTGCATGGAGATAGCTTTACTCATGGCAAGTGTGCATTGGTCCCACTTTTCACTTAAACATGTTCAAAGATTGGCCATTTAAGGGCTCATTCTCCTTGTCCAAAGATCCTCTACTACTTTATAGAAGAAACTGAACTTGGAGGATTATTGGAATAAGATTTTGAGTAGCTAAGATGGACAAGCATTTTGTCCTTCATATGTTTTGCTGGCAGTAGCTTCCAAACACCAAGAAATCAAAAGGAAAATGGAGTGGAAGATTTGGGAATTCAAAATGAAAAGAACATTTTTTTAGGGGAAAGATGGAATGAGTGATAAGGGTAGAGTGATGGTTTTGTGTATCCTAGCCCAATTCAAATTTGGATCCCTTATGGATGGTTAGAATCTCTAGGTTAAATCTTGGATGAGGGACAACTATCCCAGACCATTAAGAAGCAACGAGGCAAGCTGCATCACATAAAAATGTCTTAGTGTCATTTTTAAGTTGAGGGAACCACTCATGAGTGGTTGGGCTGAGCCAATGGCTGGTTTGGGTCAGGATGGAGTCCAAGGAAGTTATAGAATCCATCTAAGTGGCTGGATGGGTTTTGGCTAGGGAAAATGGGTCAAGCCAAACATGTTGACCACCTAACCCATTTCATGGCTTGGAGTTGACTATTTGACTAGTCAACTCACTCATTTTAGTTGGAAAGGGGTTTATGGAGTTGAATTGGTGCTGCTAGAGGCAATAGTCAGTGATTTAAGAGGGTATAATTGATATATAAAAGAATGGATCAATGTGTAATAAATTTTAGCCATGTATGGAGAGTTAACCAGGTAAAATCATGCTTAATTTAGCTCATGGAAAGATTAGGCATATTCATATAATCCATTGGAGTGAGATTGAGGGCATAATGATTTTGAATTATGTGAATATATTTGAGTCACCAAAGGTGGTCCAATTAACTAGACTTGCTTCAATTGACCAAGTCAAATGATGACTAGGCTAAAGTGACTAGTCATGTCCATTTTACTAAGAGAGATAATCATAGGAGTTTGGATTGAAGTTTGGTTGAGTGTAGATGGAGGTTCATCATTAATTGAGCTAGCCTGTGCTAGCTCAATTGATAAAATGAGTCAATTGAAGGTTGAACGACTTGTTGATGGATGATTTATCAACTAAGGTTCCTAATGAAGTGGTTTGGATATGATTGATGTCATGAGTGCCAGTGCACTAAGCTGGGCAGTGCACTAGAACTAAGCGGCTATGATTTATCATTGATATGGTCAACCATGGTTGACTTAGCCAACCAGACCAAATTAGAGGTGATTTAGGTCACACCAATGTTTAAAATTGTGTAATCGGGTATTGAGGCGTAAGTCTCAAGATCAAAAAATTGCGTAAACATAAAATCATAAATTTTGTATATACTAATGAGTAAATAATATATAAAACATAAAAATGCACAATATATGAAGTAAAATCAAAATATCCCAATAATAAGACAACATGAAATCAAACTCCATCTTTCCCAAATCATATTATTCTTTTCATTAACATATAATTCCAAAAAAAAAATAACAATAACATATCATATAAGAACTCATAAGTCATCAGCACTGTCATCACTAAGGGGGTCTTCATTTGAATCATTAATATGATGAATTGCTCTCTCCCCTCCCTCCTTTTCTATAGATTCCAATATCTCCTAATCAGGTCCTTCCTCAATATCAGTTATCTTCATCTTCCCTAAATATTTTTGAACAATCTCAAAATAAATAATAGTGTAATAAATTAATAAAAGTCTATGAAAACAATATAATGATCCATAGGCCCTCTTCTGTGCAGTAGGAGGCATATCCTCTGATGTGTCTACCATATAGTGATCCATAGGCCATCTAGCACCCCTAGATGAAACAGGCTTCATCTAAGAAGATGAATCCCTAATGCTGCGCTCACTCCCATCGTAAGAGCCAACATCAACTCTATCCTCAAATTGCTTATGTGCAAGATGTTTTGACATGGTAGACTTATTCATATTTGACTTTATCTCCTCCCTTACAGTATCAAGAACTTTTGAGCATGGACCAACATTCTTGTGAGACTTTTAAAGGTGATCTTTCATCCTAGTCACACAACCCTTCACAACTTTATCACAGTAATTGCATTTTAGATAGATATATATTTTATCACTTCCCCTTACATCCACATGAGTGCAATGTTTTCATGCTGGATCTTTTCTATGACCTGACATAGCTTTATCCTTACTTCTTATCATCATTTATGAGAAGAATATATTAGTGCAATATATGAAACCCCTAAATATAATGCTTCACTTATTCTATGATACCTCTGCCAAAATTTTATTGTAAGAGTAATTTTGAAGTTCTGCTTGTTTTTAAAGTTTGTAAGTTATTTGTATGGAAAGATACTGAGTGGTACCGAGCATGTATCGCTCAGTACCGAGTATATACCTTCTCGGTACCGAGCGATATCGAGTGGTACTGGCTTGGTACCTAGCAAGTACCTAATGGTACCTAGCATGTACTGAGCAGTACCGCGAATGTACCTAGTGGTACCAAACATTATTGTAATGAGTGGTACCGAGCATATACCTAGTGGTCTCAATGTGGAAGGAAGCGGATGCCGAATGAAGAAGGAAAAAGGTCGTGGTAGAAGATAACTCCAACCCAACTCGTGGTAGAAGATAACTCTAAGCAATAAGCGAAGAGCAACCCAATGTGGAAGGAAGCCGACGCCGAACGAAGATGGAAAAAGTTCACTTGAAGAAGATAGGAGAAAACCTATTTTTGAGAAATGAAGAAAGATCGCACGAGAGTTGGGTGTTCAAGCCAAATAAATATATATTAACTTAGGTATTTTTAGTTTTTAGAGGCGGACGCCTCTAAATCTTGAGGTGAGGCACGCCTTAGTAAGCTTGAGGTGTACGCATCAAATCATGAACTCATTGCATAGGCTTTGAGGCTTAAAGGGGCAAAATTACATTGAGGCACGCCTATTTTTTCATAATTTTAAACCATGGGTCCAACAAGTTTAAATTAGTGATTTAAGCCAATAAAAATAGTCTAATGCAATGGAATTGTCATTTAACTTGAAATGACCATTAGGGTCCCTAATGGGTTAGATGGTCAACATGCACTAACTTGGTCAACCATGCATAACCATGGCTTGAATTTGAGTCCAATGCATTCCTAATGATGTTGAGGATGCATTGGACGAGGTTTCATGTCTTGGTGTGGATTGGCTATGTTGAAGTTTGGGGAAAATTCTAATATTCCCCTTAATATTCATTTTGGTCATTTGGGCCCTGGTCAACTTTTAGTTAACATGTGTCCACCAAAGTATAATTTTGTGCTCAACATGTCATAACAAGCATTATGGACAAGGTCAATGATCTTTAAGAAGGTCCCAAGGTCAAATTCCATATTGTGGAAGGTCACTGGCATAGGCTATAAATATTGTAAGGTTTTATAACTTTTGGATTTCAATCAAGTTTGTGGGGTTAAAGGACTCAGATTGGACTCAAATATGGAGGGTTGACCTTAGGGACATGCCTAATTAATATGCAATTTATAGATCATGAATCAGGGGTCTTTTAACTAGGTTTTGAGGTGATTAAAAAATCACCCAAAAGGGGTTATAAGATTTGGGCCTTTAACCTTGGATTTTATTCTTGAATTCTTGGATGGATCTTGATAACCTCATACCAAAATTAGGTTAATAGATTATATTGTATGAATAGAAGGAAATTGAACTAATCATATCGTATGAACATTTGATTGTATTTTATGACAGGTATGCTAAACTTGAATAGTTCATCTGAATGACTATTCCAAAGTATTAAACAAACCCCTATTTTTCAACTAATGATACTGTAAGAACCCAGAGTATACACTACAAATAATGACGGCTTGATTAAAAACTTAGGGATTTTTCAAGCCTTGTACTTAAGCAATTCTAATTTATCTCAAAAAAACTTTAGCTATTGAAGAAACTCTGAGGGAGAATTTTTGAGAGAGCTCTTAGGCTTGGAGAGGGAGAAGGTGAGGTTATGCATAAGGGAGGAGTGTGAAGGGTTTTCATACAGTTGCTCCAGGCATGCTTGCACCTTACTTCCTCCAGTGGCTTTGGTGAGTTCTTGGAGTTTCTCTTGGGAGAGAAGCTTCAAGGTTAAGGGTCGTGTGTTCTCTTTCTTCACTAGGAAGGTGAAAAAATATTTAAGGTTCTCTACCATCAATAAGAGGGTGAATAAGATTTCAAAGGTTTGCCGTCATTACCAGGAGGGTGACATAGCTTTTAGTTTTCCACTACACTCGGTTTGGTGTAAGTGATTTGTAAGGGCTTCTCCACCCTACTATGGGTGTTAAAGGAGAGTCACTATAGTGTTATTGTAATATCATGAGAGAAGGACTCAAGGGAGTGGACATACGTCAAGGTTTCCTGAACCATTATAAAATTATGGTGTGTTCTATTTTCTTCTACTCCTTTATTTTCTACATTTTCAATTTCATACATGAATTTAAATTTTATTGCAAACTACAGTTGAATTAGTAATCTTGTTTTTTTTTTTTTTTTGAAGAAAGCTGAAGCTTATGAATTACTGAAAAAGAGGTAAAGCAACTACAGTCTAGATTCCTTCTTCAACATATTGAAAAAAGAAGGAGGAACCTTATTCTCAGAACAATCAACCCAATTAAAGCTACTAAATAGAGCATAGTTAGCACATAAGTTTGCTAACTTATTGCATTCTCTACTTATGCAATTAAAAATAACAAAATTAAACTTTGAAAGAACTTCCATACCATCATCCTTGAACTTCCCTGTTTTCCAAGCCTTTTTAAAGTAAGAGATGATGTTTGAATTATCTCCTTCGATGATAATGCCCTTATATTTAAACATCCAATCCTTTATCTCCTCCTTTAGAAAGTAAATAGCAAGAAACTCCAATTGAGCTATATCCCAATGAATATGAGATTTTTCATAAGCAAAAAGGAACCTTCCATTACTATCACGGAATACAGCAGCAACACTTGCTTTGTAAGATGAAAGAAGAGAAGCATCTACATTAACCTTAAGCCAATTGGGTGGAGGAGGATGCCAAGCTTTAGACAGTCTTAACGACTGATTAACATCCTAAAAGCCCAAATTGTATTGACTAAAGTTCTGAGAAATCGAAACTTGACATATAGCATTTGAAGCTAAAAAACTGTAATTATCTTCAACACCTTCATGGATCATCTTGTTTCTACTTTTCCAAGACAAGAACACTATATTGCAATACAGATTAACCAACATGCCTTTCATCATAATATTGGTTTCAATCCAATTAATACAATGCTTACTTCTATCAAACATAGGAATATCAATCCCCAATGGTTTAAATGCTGAATTATCTCTCTCAGTTTCTTGCAGCCACATATAATATGTTCCACATCATATATTGCTTCACATCCCCTAGGACAATTAGTATTCTATATTAGTATTCTATAGTATAGAAGTTGGAGAGAGAATAGCATTCCTATTCAATCTCCACCAGAAAACCTCCACCCGTGCATTCAATTTCGCCTTTCTGATCCAATTCCAGTTTAGATCATTCACGAACTCAAAAGCATTAGATTTACTGATTAGACTCAGGATGGTCATTCTAGAATTTTGATTTATCGGTTTCTTGTAATCTTCATTCCTATCCTGAGTTATTTTAATTTGTGTGATCAAATTGATAAGGTCCCTACCAAAGTATTTACTCAGCTCTAGTTCATTCCATTGAGCATCCTGAATAAACTCTTTTACATGAACAGAGCTGTCATCAAACGGGATGATGAATGTAGGCCATTTGTTTATACATTTGTCCAGAATCCATGTATCTTCAAGAGCATTCACAGACTCTCCATTTACTATCTTCCATCTTACAATTGGCTTGACCATTTTATAACCTTCTCTCAGTAATTTAAAGGCTGTAGAAAAACAACCTCTACTATTACCTTTCTCCAGATTTACACCGTATTTTGAAGCTATAACCATGTGTAATAATGATTGATTATCATGTATAAATCTCCAAGATAATCTAACTCTTAAAGCAGAAGTCTTAGTAGTGTTTGAATGTAATCTGCGGCCGCCATATTCAATTGGTTTGCACATATCAGACCAGCTTACATAATGCATCCCCATTGAGCCATCCTTCTTAATCCAAAAGAATTTTCTGCATAATCTGTCAAGTTCTTCTAGCACCTTTTTAGGCACTAATGAGTGAGTTACGTGAAAGGTAGGGATAGCTAGCAAAACTAACTTTATCAAAATAAGTTTTCCCGGCAATGATAAGCTTTTGCTACCCCATTGATTAAGCTTTCTCAAAGCATTATCAATGATGAATTTAAAATCATCTCTCCTCAGTCTTCTCAATGCTAACTTCAAACCGAGATAATTGAACTCATTAACAAGTTTAAAGCCCATAATTCTTGAGACACTTCTCTTCTTTCTCCTCTTCACATGTTTCCCAAACATAGTCATGGATTTATTATAGTTTATCCTCTGCCCAGTCCATTCACAAAAATTGTGAAGGATTTTCTTCACTCCCAAAACCTCTTGCCTATTAGCTCTGGAAAATATGATCACATCGTCTGCGTACAATAAATGGGAAATTTTTGGACCTTCTGGATTAATCTTGATACCACAGGAGCTCTGATGAAAGGCATTTAAGAGAAGTTGTGAGCAAAGTATAAAAGGATGGGAGATAATGTACATCCTTGCCAAAATTTGCTTCTAGCTTGAATCCAACTCAAACAATTGCCATTGATGATTATAGAGAACTTGGGATCTTCTACCACTTCATAATTAACTTAGAAGTTTTGGGAGGAAAGTTAAATTACTCCAATACTTTCTTTAGAGAAGACCAAGCCATGGAA
The DNA here is from genome assembly GCF_001605985.2 of Dendrobium catenatum. Taxonomy (NCBI): domain Eukaryota; kingdom Viridiplantae; phylum Streptophyta; class Magnoliopsida; order Asparagales; family Orchidaceae; genus Dendrobium; species Dendrobium catenatum. The sequence continues at coordinate 303,460 of NW_021320056.1, forward strand.
TCATAGGCTTGCTCCATATCTACTTTGAAGGATACAAGACCTTTAGAAGCTTTTGAGAACCGTAGCTTGTGAAATACTTCTTGTGCAACCAATATATGATCAGATAAGGATCTCCCCTTAATGAAGGTTGCTTTCTCCATAGAAATAAGTTTAGGAATTACCATATTTAGTCTATTCAAAATTATCCTTGCCGCCACCTTATAAACTGTGTTGCATAGACTTATTAGTCTATAATTGGATGGAAGAATGGGATTAGAAACTTTGGGGTTAAGAACTATTAGAGTTTCTTTCCATTCCTTGTTAAGCTCTCCAAGGCTAAAGAAATAGCTAATAGCCTTCCAAAAGTCTTCTTTAATAATTTCCCAATAAACTTTAATAAAAGTATGACAGATCTCATCATTACCTAGTGAAGTGTTTCCTCCCAGTTGTTGTACAACTTCTTCTACTTCAGCCATGGATAATTCAGAATCTAGAAAATTCATGTCCCAAGAATTCAAGCTGTTGGTAGTTGTCGGCCACCCTTCCAGGTTGCTCCTTCTAGCTTTGCATTTCTTTTGAAAAAATTGGAGAAAAACTTCCTCCATTTGGCATTGATCTTCCACCAACAACCCATTTTCATCTTTGACTTTAATTATCTTGTTAGAGTTTCTTCTAGTACTAGCATAAGAATGAAAGAACTTAGAATTACCATCCCCTTCATTTAACCATTTCACTTTGGCCCTTTGCTTCCACCACGTGTTGAGTCTTGCCATGTTAGTGTTTAGTTCCATCACCTTAGCTTTGAGATTCCAGTAATCTTGCTCAGATAGGCTCCCTAAGGATGACTCTTTGCATTGAAGAACCAAGATCTCATTCATGAGATTGACTTTTAGTTTATTTAGCTCCTTATGCTTCGACTTTCTCCAATAGAACAATGATTTCAGGGACTTTTTAATTTTTTTGTTGAGAATTTGAGAGAAGTTACCTTGATAATTCTTGCACCATTCCTTCCTTACCACCCCAAATGAAGCTTTATAAGATGCCCAATAATTCTCATATTTGATGATCCTACTAGGATTTGAGTTGAAGTTTTTGAATTGTAATAAGATTGGATAATGGTCCGAGGGTATTCTAGCCAAATGCCTTTCTACCAATTAAAAAGTAGAGCTTAAAGCAGCAGTGTTGACAAAACACCTATCCAATCTTTCAAGGATCCTAGCACCTCCCACTTTATTGTTGCACCATGTAAATTTAGGACCGATGCACCCAACTTCATGCAAATCATTGTTGAGCAAGCATTCCTCCATCTCCCTTGATCCTTGAGAATAGATGAATCTTCTTCCTCCCAATTTATCTTCTTTACACATTAAACAATTAAAGTCTCCACTAACTGCCGTTGGAAGATCAATATTGGAATACATATCTAACATCTTCCATAATTCCCTTCTCTTACGCACCTCTGTACTTCCATATATCATGGCAACCTTCCACTTTTCATTATTGAGAACTTTTAGTTCTCCAATTACCATCTTTGGAGAGCAGTCTTCCATCGTGAACATTGTTGTATTAGAATTCCAAAGAAGAATGATGCCTCCAGAAAGCCCTGAGGACGGAACATATAAGGAGTCTCAATTGCTCCCAATCATGCCATCAATTACACTTCTATCAGTTTCACTTAATTTGGTTTCAACTAAACCAATAAAACACACCCCATTATTTTTAACAAACTCCTTAAGGTATAAGGAAGCATTCCTCTTTCTTGCTCCCCTACAATTCCAAAAAGTATTAGAATACATTAAAAAGGATTATGGGGATTACTCCACAAGGTACCTTTCCCTTCAAGCTCCAATCTTCGGCTTCTAGTAGATGAATTGATTGGTCCCAATTCCCTTAGCTATTTATGTCTCTTCTTCTTAGAAGGAGGTGCAGATCCCACTTTCCCACTAATCTCAGCAGTATTTGTTTTAGTTAAAACTGAAGCAGGTCCTTCCATACCATCTTTACTTGTTTCCATCTCTATAACTTTATTGACTTCATTTGCAGCCTTTCCTTCTTCCAGAATGACATCAGTAGATGATTCAAGTAGTTCTCCTTCTTCCAAGTCTACAAGTGCATGAAAGCTATTGTTATCAACCATGATAACATATTTCTCCTATAAGCTTCCTCCTTGTGCTTTAGTATCTGTAGAAGCATACATGTTTTGTTGCACTATCATCTGTTCTTCTACAAGTTTGTCTTCTGTTACTTTTCTCCCAATGGAAACATATTGCTTTGATAGAGTCACTTTACTACTTCTATCAATCTGAGCAGATGGTCTTTTGTTCCAATTTTTATTAAAATTCTTCTTTTCATAACTCACCAACATCCAAGGACCATATTCTTCATTATCAACCAATTCTTCTCCTGCCTTATGATTGTCTTCTACAACATTCTTCTCCATCATGTTTTTTGAATGATCCTTGTCCGACTGATTTTCTTTCTCCCTATTCACTATAAAACTCTTGGTATAATCATTTTTGTTATGGCCAATTTTCCCAAAATTAAAGTATAAATTAGGAAGCCTTTCGTATTCTATCTTCTGGAAAAATCTGTCTTCTTCTCCCTCTACCCACACTCCTGTAGGTAGTTTAGCATCCAAATCAATTCGGACACAAACACGTCCAAATTCCCTTCTTGACCATTGGAACATATTACCATAAATTAAGTAAGGCTTCCCCACCATGGAATCTATTCGACATATATTTATTTCATCCCAACAGAATAATGGTAAATTTGGCAATCTAATCCAAATAGGAATAGAAAGCCCTTTAAGAGAATTAGGATCAAACCTTTGAGTCCATCTATCAATTCCAACAATGTTACCATTGACGAACCAGGGACCATTAGTAAAAACTGCTTCCATGTGCTCCATTTCAAAAAAGAACACAAAATCCATCCTTTTCCCAGGACAGTGAGATGAAACTTACCATATTGTTCCCATTGTTTTCTCAACTCATAGATGATTGAAGAGAATGGGACTTCTCCTCCAAATATATTAACCATTAGAGACTTGTTATGCTTTTTGGAATTCTCACAGACTTTCTCCACATGAAGTTTAACAGTTTTACCATCTTTAGCTACACAGTTACAAAAATCTAGGTTAGTAACTTTAATATTTATGCTTTTAGACCATACATTCTGAAAGGATCCAATATTAGGCCTTTTGGGCATTTCCTCAATCACCTCATCACAGCTCCCGAGTTCTCCAGTAATGCATATACGAACTTCTTCCAGATCAGATTTCATCTTACCTTGTTCTACTGTATTTCTCTCCTTCAATTCAGTTCGCACAGGTTCATTAACTTCAGTAGTTTTCTTTAACAGAGAAACTAAATTTACCTCATCTTCAGTCCCCATTCCAGCAACCATATATTTGTTATCAGATATAGCTCTTGGCACCATAACATTTTCCATCTCATTCAGGATCTTTCTTGGCCACCCAGTATTCTCCAAAGTAACTTCCATCAATTTGCCTTACCCTTACCAGGCACTTCCAGCAATTGTTTCTTTTTCACTTGACCTCCTTCATTAATGATTAACAACTTGTTCACCATAGCAGAAGTTTTTAACCCAGGAAAAATAATTGATCTATCATCTCCAAATGTCGGTGGTGAAGACGAAACATCTCGAGCTCCTTCGATGATTGGACGTCCCAACGAACGTTGATCCTCTATCGGACCGCCGGCCGCAGGTGGCCGGTGACCGTTCGTCGTCATTGATTCGACGACGAAGCTGCGAAAATAGAAATTCAAATAACATAATTTTGAATTCTCAGACTCTCTCTCTCTCTCTGATTATATCAATCACTTACTCAATTAGTAATCTTGTTTGGATAGACTTATTTCATGTTAAAAAACTTTGAAAAAGAAAATCAATTTTTTAATTTTCTTCCACTTATGTTAGTCACTTGACTAGAATTTTTCATAAATTATGAGATCAGTTAAACCACAAAAAAAGTTTTTTTAGTATTTTTTTAAAATAAACAAAACATGTTCCCTTCCATCCTAAATACAGAAGTCAAGCACTTCCATGACAATAAGACTTTTTTTTGGGAAGATACAAAATTGCCAGTACTATTTTAGCTCATTGAATCTCAGATACCACTCTTTTCTTTATATTGAATTGTCCGTAGTAAGTTTCCTTTTTCATTCTATATGAAAAAATTGGAAGAAACTTACTTGCTTCTGGAAAAACTCCCACTCACAAGAGCACACCACTGAAGATTTCATGCATTAGGAAGCTATCCTACCAGAAAGTGAAATACCTTGAAGATGGTGAACCTTTCTATTGCCTGATGCGCCTTTATGATATCACACTGAATGGCTACTTTCCTCAAAAAGGGAAGGAGAGTAGAACTTTTGTTATACTCGACTTAAAGGAGAGGATGAGCTATACTATGGCTTTTCTTCACCTTGGATTTACGTGAAAGCATATGCATGGATCAATATCATCGATAACTGCTATTATGAGGAATCAGGTGATAAGTCTAGAGAGCTAGAGAATGACTGGGATGAAACCTTGTAAGGAGGATCCTTAACCAAGTTGTTTGGAGACTTTACGATTTGTGCTATCATTGGAGACAAGCAAGAGGATTACCCATGGAGACCTTGTTCTAATTTTTCCTGTATGCGCAGTCTTGGGCTACAAAGGAGAAATCGATATGCCGATCGGAGAAGAAGAGTTAGTGATATGAGTATGAGTACTAATACATATCTAACCATAACATAACCTAAAAGGTGGCTCAGTTGCCTAGAATGCCACATGTGTTGCCCCTCCCGATTTCATTGAGTCACCTTACGATGAGACCCTCACATCCTCTTTCTGGACTTCTCAATAGGTCTTTTTTTTTTTTTGGATAAAGTTCTCCTCCTATGTCCTATGGGTATGTCACGGGTCATTTCTCATCAAAATAGAATTGGGTTGGCATGGTTTTGTAATAGTGGCTTTTCTCTATCAATTATGATGAACGGTGTTTGAACTTCTTTTGAATCTTTCCTCTTGCTTTGCTCGAGCTATCGCCTCTCTCAAAAATTTAGAGAGGAGCCTCCAAAATTAAGAGTTTTCTTTTCAAAAAGGAGAGAGGGCAATATTGGTCTAAGTTCAGGGGCACCCTTGATCAAGCTTCCTCTCAGACTGAATAGAATCACCGATTGAGATTTGAAGCTCGTGATCTCCTCATCAGAGAGGAAAGTTTGTTATTCTCTTTTTAACCAAGTGCTTTCTTAGGATCCTACCTTGGTACTCTTAGAGATAGTTTAATGAGGTCTTACAACCTCCCCTAAACTCTTAAGTGGTATTAGAGAGGGCTTTGGAACTCACAATTTTAAAATCCCCAAGGTCTTATGGCTTATTTTAGTAATAGAAATAAATCAGAGGGTTATTTTATAACCTGTTTAACTTTGTTTAAAAATATTCCATTTAATTTTTGATAAATCTGCATGTTTACATTTATGCAAACTATTAATTTTAGAATTTGGCACATGATTCAAACTAGTTATTCCTGTCCATTATGTATAGTTAATGGAGTCAAAATTGAAGTCTCATTTACTAAATGGAGTAATGAGGATCTGAAGCTTGCTCAATTAAATGATAAATACTTGAATTATTTTTTTTTTGTATATTAAAATTTGAGGATTATATGAGAGTCTCTACATGTACAATATGGAAGGAAATATGGGATAGATTGTGCATCACATATGAAGGAACTAGTGAAGTCAAACAATTTAGGTTGAATATTTTACTGCATGACTATGAACTATGTTGCAGGAAACCTAGCTAGATAATTTTTGAAATATACACTAGATTCACTCAAATAGTTAAATCCATGCATGCTTTAGGTAGAGAACTAGCCAATTCTGAAAACGTTAAAAAAGCACTATGTTTCCTATCTAGTATTTATGATACTAAGGTCACTGCAATTTCTAAATCTAAAGATCTGAATGTGTATTCTATTGATAACTTGTTTGGCTCACTCGTTGCCTACAAGTAAGGTGTAAGTCAGAGATTACTGATGCAAAAGATAGAAAGAAGGAGAAAATTGTGGCTTTGAAAGCCAATGACTCGAATAATAATAACTCTTTAACTAAAGACAATGATGACATTGCATTGATGACTCCATTGTTCAAAAAATTTTTGAAAAGAAATCATAAGCATTATCAACAATGGAGATAAGGTAAAAGTAGTAAAAAATTTAAAGTGTCATCTGACATAATTTATTTTGAATGAAGGAAACTAGCCCATTTGTGAACTGACTGTCCAAATTTGAAAACTCATTCAATAAAGGATAAGGGTGAAGAGAAGGCAAAGTCTAAAAAGGGGAAGTAACAGACACAAAATACTTTTTAGGCAGACTCCACCTTATAATCATTTAAACAAGTAGAGGAGGTAACTAATATGTGTCTCATGGCTAATGATAATCTTCATCAATTTGATCAATATGAGGTATGTTAGCTATTCTATGATGAAATTTTTATTATATCAGAAAAAAAAATTAATGATTCATATAGGAAACTCAAGAAGATGTATGTTAGCCTGAGAGTTGAACATTCTATTCTACATATAAATCACATGTCTTTACTCGATGAGTTTGATGCATTAAATAAGAAGCATGCTGACTTAACTAATGCATATGAATCCTTGAAATTAAAGTATCTTGAGTTAGAATAATCATTAAAATATTTAGAAACATTTGTAACTGAACTATATCATAATGAGCGTGTATTGAAATTAGAATTTATAAGCTTTGAAAGTGCAAATGAATTCCTAAAAGCAAAATTCCATGCACTTCAACATAATAAACCACCATCTACACAATGGTATAACTCCACATCACTGCATACTAAAAGTTTGTGAGGGTTGTGAAATCCTAAATAACTAGTCCTGAGGCTAACCAAGAGGAGGGGGGTGAATTGGATGTTTAAGAACTTCTTTAACAAAAAGAAAATCTTTTTATAACTTTATGCGGAAGAGAATTACATTCACAATAAAAAGATAATTCAGAGATTTCACCCACAAAGTTATCACAAAAGTAAATGTGAAAAATAAAGTGCAAAAAAACAAAATCAAGAACAAACACACGAGATATTTATAGTGATTCGATCAACCTGACCTGCATCCACTCCCTAAAACCTCTTGTTCTAAATATTGGATTAAACCTTTAGTGACTCTTCTTTATATTCCACAGCTAGGCAGAGAAGCCCTTACAAAATCTCTTCCACCAACCCAGTGCAATGGCGTAGCCAAGTCCTTTGACACCAAAGATATCTTCTTCTTCCAAAAACTTCCCTCAAGATAAACCTTGAATCTGATGGTACTAAGGTTCAAACTTGCCAAAGAAATTGTGTGAACCCCCTCCACACTCCCTTGAAAGCCATAAGGATCTTCTCCCTCTCAAACTCCACCCTTTCTTCTCTCCCTTTCAAGGCTCTCACTTTAAGTTTTCTCTAGAAGAACAAAGACTCAATGCATGCCAAAGACACCTATAATTTATTTAGAGAAAGATCAAATAGAGGGCATTAAAAAATCCTAAAATATCAATTTTATCATCAAATATCATACAATATGATCTTGAGATCCTATATAATTAATTCAAAATAGCCCATTCAATTAGTACGATCATCATTGCCCTATACAATCAATTCAAGTATTTGAATAGATCATTTTATATGATTATTAGATCGTCCAAGATAATTAGTTTAACAAAGATGCAGTTCATCTAAGACAAATATTGGAACTACCAAAATTGTCTATGTTGATCATACAGTATGATCCAAATCAAACAGTACAATCAAAATATAAAAATTAAATAGATTTGATTAGCTAATCACAATATCAATTTAGGCATTATTGTCACAAATCATCCAGTACGATGTACGTCATCTTGAAGGATTAGAATAAAATATGAAATTCTAAATCTTGCCTAAATTATGATTAGCAGCTATTGTTTATGATTATAACTAATCATCCTGGATTATCTAAATCATCCAGTATGATTAGTTAAATGAGTTGATTGTACAACACGATATAAATCTTATAGTACGATTAGTTCAAAAATTAAACTTCTGGTTTTGATTCAATCTCACTCCCCATAAGTGTTTGTGTGCATGGTCACCAAGCTAGTATATACCCTTATAGGACTTGAATCAAGAAATCAAAATATAGCAATGAATATTACAAAAATCTTTATAGTATAACCTATTCTACCCAATCTTGAGCCTTAAATATTTATTGGATGTTTTATGATATTCCTGAAATATTAGTACACACATAAACAAATATATTTTATAAATATAAGTAGACATATGTATGTGAGCCATAATATTTGTTATCATCAAAAACATAAACTTGTGAGCTCGAGTTATAAGAATCTCGCCCTTTTTAATGATGGCAAACATTATAGATTGAATATGAAAAATTAAAAATATTTTCTTCTAATCTCCCCTTTACTAAGATAATTATATTAATAATATGGGAAATAAAAAAGGTTTCTTTTTTTTACAAAGAAATAAAGAAAAAGCTTTTAGACCCTAAATAATATATAAACTAATGCAAATACATTATGAATATATGCAATTTAAATATAAATACAACCTACCAAATATATTCTCCCCCTTTGACATTATCAAAAAGAAGAGAAACACATAAAAAAATGGAATACACATACCTAGCTAAAACCATACAGACACTGATCAGGTATAGGTGGTGGTGATGATTAAGAAGAATCAATTAATTTCAATAAATTTTCTTAAAATGAGAAAGTTACATCTCCATTTTATTCAAAAGCTTATTAAGGAATGAATTGACTGCACTAAAATCCAAAAAGGTTGGAAACTTGAATATTATCAACTCTAGCTCAGGCTCCTTACATGTTAAAGTCCTTTTTAAAAAAAAACAAAATCTAATTCATAAAATAAATTAGAAAGGAAATGTGATATTTTCAAACTTTTTTCAGAAAAATATCTTAAGAGAATAGCATTTCAAAGTGATGAACCAGAAATTATGATTCTCAAATTCAAGTGTCGATGATATCAGTTGGCACATCGATTTATCTAAGATTTAAAAACTTAACATAAAGGAAAGCTAACTTATTGTAGGATCATTTTGTGCCTCTTTATCAATTTTGGTACACTTTACATATCTTTGATTTTTGATACACTTTAAGCATCTTATAATTTTTTGTGAACGTTACGTATGTTTTCATTTCCAGCTCAATTTGTGCCTCTTTTAATTTTTGTGAACTTGCTTCCTTTTTAAGTCTTTAAAGATTCTCAACTGTGAGATTATCTTCCAAATATAAGAGAAGAAAAACTCACTCCCTTTTATAGAGAAGAGTAACCCACAAACCAAATCATGATCCATCTGATATTGACAAACAGCTTGAATAAGAAAATTTAAAAATAGATTCATTAATTTGCAAAAATATTCAAATGATATATATAACTATAAGAAGATGAAACAAATCTCTATTTCATAGTCAAATTTTTAATTTGAAATAATTTTTGTTTCAAAATAAATTACACCACTTAAGGAGTTAGAGGAAGAGGGATAGTCATCAATTTTCTACTTTAACTATTTAGAAAAGTCAATAATCACTTACCAAAAAAATTAAGAAAAAAGAAGGTAAAATTTTCATTTTTAAAAAAATATGAGAAGTGATTGATTATCTTATGCAAATATAACATGAGATGTGATTTGTGGGTGATGATTAGAGGGTGTCTCAAAAATATACATGAAAATGAAATAAAATAAAAAAAAATTACAAACATAAATAACAAAACACTAAAATAATAAAAAAAATAAAAGCATTCATAGCGAACAAAAATAAAACAAATAACATATACATATATATTAACTACAACACAAATAAACACACAAATAAAACTTTATACCTCATCATCTTGCTTCTAGTTTGATAATTCAGAAGCTAGGTCTTGTTACGGATCTATGGTTTATGATTTTGATGATAGCAAAGATTCCTTATTTCTCTACGATTGCCTTATGTGCTAACGTTTCAGGTCCACGCGATCAGAATGAAATCTGGAACTAGCTCAAGATTGGGTAAACTAGATCTATGTCAGTTTGTAAACTTTTTCCTTTCTTGAGTCTGTTGTATTTGGTGTGGCTATAACTTGGTAGAAATTCTCTTGCTCCCTATATGATTTCTATTTTAGGTAACATCTTCCGGGACGATATTAATATCGGCCTGGATGATCTGTCCAAAATCAGAAACCCTGATTAGGGCATCCTCATTAAGGCAGGCGTCAACAGATCAGCCTGGACGATACATGTATCGGCCAGGACGATAATCTCAATTCAGAAAGAATCAACCGCCATAATCAGTTTAGGAATTCTTTATTTTAGGAAATTGGCCAGGACGATATTATTATCGTCCAGGACGATCTAACTCAATCATGCCTAAATTGATCTGGTATCTTTGGAAAGCATTAATGGTTGATTGATATGATCACATCGTCCGGGACGATCGCATGATCGGCCAGGATGATAGCCTGAATGATCTATATCGAACAGCTAGTATTCAGGGCGATGATCAGGACGATTGAAATCGGTTTTAAACTAATCGGCCAGGACGATGAACTAATTTTCTTCAGATCATCTCAAATCGTTCCGGGCTAATGAGCTTAATTTGTACTGATCGGCCAGGACGATATGCCTATCGGCCTGGATGATAATGTCGACAACTTGCATTAATGAGCTCATTCTGAGAGCTTCTATTTAAGCTTTGGCATGGCACTTTGTAAGGGTCTTTGGCAGCCATTATAGCTTCGTTCTTGTGGGCGAAACTTGAAGAGAGAGCTTGAAAGGGAGAGAGGAAAGGGTGGAGTTTGAGAGGGAGAAGATCCTGTGAGAGGGAGGAACTCAAGGGAGTGTGGTGGGGGATCCACACGGTTGCTCCGGCGAACTCGCACCG